>NC_073313.1:236503768-236781821 GCF_027595985.1 Sorex araneus | reverse complement strand
TGAGAACTTTATAACTGTCAAAGAACAATAAACAGATTTTCCCTAAGCAAACTGTTTTCTTCTTTAACTAAATGAGTATAAATGTGTCTGTGTGGGAAACTTTAACAAGTTTGTAAGAACTTTGTGATGGGACTACAAAGGAGAATAAAATTAGTTTCTAGACAGAAAAAACTCTTTAGAATGGTTAACCTTTAAAGCGACACCTAAGAAAAAGATTGTGTATATTCAAAGAGACCCTGGGAATAACAATTGCTTGTGTTTTCACTGTCCAGAAGTGTAAAGACGCAAACAAACTAATTTGCATTTTCCTTAGCAATAACTTATTTGTTGTTATTTTCTTTAAGAGTATCAGGGTCGGTGACTGCAAATGGAATTTAAGTATGTAAAGTAAAGAGGTAGTCAGACTAAAGTAAATGAGATTTTCAATAACCTCTGTAATATTTATAATCTTGTGCACTCTGAATTTCCATCATTTCTTAGTCATCCAAAGAAACTCAAATGGGTTTTTAACCCCTGAGCCTTCTTTCTACTAAGTAAAACCAGTGAATGAGCACACACACACACACTCACACACACACACAGCAGAGTTCCAATATAAAAACTTTCTGACCCACAACATTTTGAGAGAACACGTGGATGTATTAGGAAACCATAACTTGCTCCTGGCAGAAGTCTTGAGTGACTGTCCAATCAAGTGGTTTGAGTCCAAGCCCGCAATCTAAGGAGTCATTTTGGAGTCAAACACAGGGGTCTGGACAAAAGCAAATGTGAGAAGGGAAAGGGATTAGTGAATCATCATGTGGGGGTAAAACAGAGGCACGGCTCTGGGGAGATGGAGGGAATGTGCATAGGCAGGAACACAAATTCCCAAGTAATCCACGGTCCCCCCCACCCCAAAGTGGGGCTGGAAAATGTCAGAGGCCTCTAGAGTACACAAAATTAACTGCTGGAAGAAAATCAGCACACCTGCTTCGTGATCCCTGTGTGGTGCACACACTCTTCCCAGGACAGTCTGTCTCCTGGCCCAGGGCCTGTCTGGCCCCAGCAGGTTGTAGGTACTGATCCTGGAGTTTCATCTTTGTCTCATGCTTTTCAGTTGCCATCACTTTCCCATAGTAGCAGGCAGGTGGTAAAGTAGGTGTTATCATTTCTTTTGCACAAGTTAAAATTAGAAGGTGGAAAAGGGGTGAGTGATGCTGACCCCCATCAGATAGCTGATGGGTGGCAGGGCTAGAAGCTAGACTCAAAACTTGAGACTTCTAGCCTGGTCTTTGCACTCTTTCTTCTGCATTGCAAAAGAACCACAGAGCTCAGCTTTATTAAAGGCTTAAGCACTCCTCCCTGGCAATATTCCCCTATGTCATGCAAACATAGAGCTATTCAAAGATCCATAATAATCCCCTTCCCATCTCTGCTTTGATGAGTTAGAGCTCTAATGGACAAAACAATGAAGCCGCCTGTGCTTGATGGGTCCAGATTCCTCCCCTTCCTTTGTTACTCTTTTTCGCAGTTGGTGTTGACCTCCCACCCTCATGAAAAATATGGCAACCTCTCTTTCCTCCAGCTAATCATTAAAATGTCTTGAAGGGAAACCTGCTTTAGCAATTAACTTGACAAGCACACGGTGGGCCAAGCATTGTTGCTGGATGCTGGGCTACAGAGAAGGCAAGGCTCCCAGCCTAAGAGAAGCTCTCAGTGGTGGGAGGAGAAGCCAAGGTCATCACCAAGGGCAATCCCTGCAAATTGGGGAGTGGAAGATAATGCAGGGCTGCTGGGAGAGGCACGGCCTTAGTTCTGACCTGCCTCCCCTTTGACTTCCAGGCTCCATTTCTCAGGAAGAGTCAAGATTGTTCCAGAGGCAGGTTCTGCAGGTCTGTTCCAGGAGGTATGAAAGTGAATAACTGAAGACAAGGCCTTACTGCTCTTTCCGATGCTTCACTTTTACACACGGCTCCGGGCTCTGTACTGATCCTCAGCCGTCCTGTGTCATAATCACCTATGAGATATTACTGCTCCCAAAGATCTTGAAACGTGGAGAGGAGTGGAACCGAAATGATGGGGTGGGGGGGTGTGGGGGAATGCTGTGGGGGGAATGAAAGGGAGTGGTGGGATGGAGATTTAGGGAATCCCAGCCATCTGTGAGAGATCTGTGCTTCTGAGTCGAGGTGTGAGCACCGGCCAGCCCTAGCCCAGACACATGCGCGAGTGGCCCCCCAGCAGACCCCGGATGAAGCCTTCAAGAATTGTGTGTGTGCACAGCCCAGGGGACAAAGAGATGCTCTGCATGCAACTGGAAGAAAACTTGCCTGCTCTTTCCAGGTGTCAGGCAGAGAGAGCCCTGCTGGATGTAAATGGAGAAACTAAGAAAGGATGATTGCTGGGGCAGGGCAAAGGGAGTAAACCCAGCTGGAGGCTGGAAACAAGGAGGCATTAGGATGCAGGGCTGCAAGGAACAGGGAAGAAACAGAGAGGTCAGGACCCATCAGGAGCAATGACTTTGGAGGAGGGGATAGCCAGTCAGTAGTGAGTGTGCTGTGCCAACCAAGAGATTCTGCTTCTGACAAAGATAGCTGGGTGAAGAAGGTGTGGTTGGAAATCAGAGCAGGGGATGGGGGGGCAAGAAAGAGAGAGAGAGAGAGAGAGAGAGAGAGAGAGAGAGAGAGAGAGAGAGAGAAAGAGGCAAGTCTAGTGACCAAACAGGAAAACGAGCTCTCTTATTAGCCACACACAAAGAATGAGCCAAGTATAAGAAGAAAAATGACAAAAACCTGATTTGACTTGGTAAAAGCAACATTAATTTTAGTCACATGTGAGCCTCTTGCTATTTATGTCTAATCAAAATGCAGAGCAATAACAATTATAAGTGTTATTAAATATCAGCATCACCTTGCTTTATTGACTTCATTCAATTATTTCGATGTAGACCAACATCCATCCAGACAGTCCCTGACTGACAATAGTTTGACTTAGGGTTCTTCAACTTTTACGTCGAGGCAGCAGTGAGATGCGTTCAGTAGAAAGCCAACTTCAGACTTTGAATATTCCTGGTTTTCCCCCAGGCTGGCCAGACGCAGCTGGTTATGGACTTGCTCTGAAGTGGCAGCAAGCCTCGTCATCCTCGAAGTGCACTGTGCAGCTTGTGGTTTGGGGATATCTGTGCTCTGTGTTCTCACATCCTGTCGTGTCTGCTTTTCACAGTCCATAAAGCATTCAAAAACATGACAGGAGAGAGCCAGCAGCACTTCATTAAAGTTATTTTGCCAACCTGGAGGCTAAGGGAAGTGTGGCCAGCACGTTGAAAGGAAGAGAGGCTGAGCTGGGATGCTCTGTACATTAGGAGGGTTAAATGTATTTCCACTGATGATCTTTTCAATTTATGGTCTCTTGTGATATAAGCCCACTATAAGGGGGAGGGTAGCTATGTATCTTAGAACAGGTAGCATTTGGTGTTTCGTATACAGCAAGACAACCTGCCATCACACCCCATTTTTGGCTCAAAGTTATACAAATGAGGAGGAATATTAGAGAGGAAATTTTTATGCTGCCAGATAAATGGTAGAATCCTGAAGTATCCCAGAATCTCCCTTCCCTTTAGAGGAGCAGCCTTCTCTCCTTAGCATACAGGGGTTGCAGCATTGCCTTCTTACTGCCTTCTTCTTCTTCTTCTTTTTTTTTTTTTTTTGGTGTAAATCCTCTTGGGAATCCACCTTCTGCTATGGAGCTGCTTATAGCCCTGTCCAGACCACTGCAATCCCACAGAGATGTGAGACAGTTTCCTGAATAGGTGGACATGCCCATCAAGGTCAGGCAGAAGATAGGATAGGAACAAAAGAGCCTGCCATCACACCCCATTTCCACTGCCTGCACACCCCAATATTCATACGGCTCTAGAATAGACCTTGTGGTGCTCCACCACTGAGCCTCACCCCTGAATATCATCCTAAATCAAAGACAGCAATTCTAAGCCTGTGCTGTGCCTGGGTTTATCCTGTGGCTTTGCTGCTATTGCTGTCCAGTATTGTGGTTAGAAAGGCATTTCCCGTTCCAGGGCTAAGGCTCCCATTCTTCAATTCCTTTTCAATATTCCCAGGGGCCACATGCCTACTGGCTACTTGTTAATTGAGCAGCCTATTAAAGCAGGCTCACTTCCCCAGGATAAACTTTGTGTTTTTTGTTCCCTTCTCAGTGTAAAGTCTAAATCCATATGGAGGAGAAAGGAACAGCATTTATCCAATTAATTAGCCAGGCACCCATCTTGATCCTTAAATCAATGTTCCCCAATTATAATAATGAACAACTTTTATTTGTCTTTGCTGTTCTGCATGATAGAGCTGGAAGCTTCTTTAGGAAACCCTACACCACCTTCTGAAGGCTACTCTGTTTTTCAAGATGAGTTTCTGACTTTATTGTCATCTAGCAACTCCCTCTCCTGAGGAGGATATGGCCAACTTCACAGAGCAGATGCTGTCTGAGACCAGGGTGTGCAGTCAAAACTGGCTGCAAAACTTGTGGGCCCTGGGTGGTGAAAAGAAAAATGGAATTCTTTCTTACAAGGATTAACAATTGCACAATGACAATAGCAAAGCATTAAACCTCAAGTGGAATCTCTCTGAGCTTGAAGTCCTGTGAGAATGCTGAGAGCCATCAATCCAGTCCTGCTTGCAGTCTCCAAGGAACGTGTATTCCAGTGTGTGCAAAGAATCCGGGAACTCCAGCAAGCTGTGCGGGTGATGCAAGGGGATGAAGGCTCCTACACCCAGAGCTGGTAGGAAAAGGAGTGCTAACCCAGGCATTCAGCAAGCATCTGTTGTTTGAAAGATGTCAGAGGGCCTGTAGGAGTTCTCAGCTTAGCATCACAGCCTCTGAGAACATTCCCTGACTGCAAGGGTGTTCACTTTCTAAAGCCTGTTCTTGCCACGGTCTGATGTCACCCAGCAATTCTTTATCTGCTCAGACCATCTCCAATGCTTGCAGGCTCACAGCCAATCCTCCGCTTGAACTGTGAGCTATCCAGCATAGACATTCAGGGCTTCATAGGGAGGTAGCCTGGGAACCTGGGCAGGTTGTTCTTGGGTTTCCTGATTCACTTCAATGCTGGTGACCCACCCTCCATTCCTTTGAATTTTTAGTTCTGAAGTGAACTCATTGGAAGTGTACAGTGAACATCTGAAAGGTGCCCCGCAGTCCTTCTGATGAGGGATTGGATGACTTTACCTGCCAGGTTTTATCCTCAGCTGATGAAGATGGGCACTGGGGTCCTCTGTGCATGAGCTGCATGGAATAGAAGAGTGGGCTGAGGTGTACAAATGACTTCAAGCGCTCATTGAAAGTGATTTACTTTTGCTTCCATTACTATAAGCTGAATGTTCAAGCTATCCAATCTATAACTCCACACACCATGGGCTTTAGGGATCAGAATCAGTGGGTTCCTTTTTACCTCTGGAAAGGAAAAGTACATTTTTAAACTTGGAGGGAGAAGTGAAGTAAATTTCTTTTTAACGACAACGCTTTTTCAAGAGACAAATAGTGTTATCAAAAAGCTATTTTCAAAGTCTAATTTTGGCGACACTCTTCCCATTACAAATAAGACTCTTTATGATAAGCTTGATTTTCCATCTGCAAAAGTGGTAACTTTGCGACAAAGTTTTTCTTTGACCTGAAATTCCATTTTCTCGTTTTTGACAGTTAAGTCACTGGCTCCTTATTAGTCTCTGAAGTCTCCTGAAGAAGCTGGTCTGAGCCCCATCTCTGGGAACTCCAGTGGAAATTGATTTAATTTCTCTCATAGAAAGCACCTGAAAACTTTGGAGAATAAAGGAAGGGAACTGTTTAGAGTATCATTTATGGTTCTGTGATACTAAACATGAAGGGAAACAAATAAAACTTTTTTTTCTCCTCTTAATTCAAAAGTCTGTCAGGTTTGGTGGTTTTCCTCTTATAGGTGAGGAAACACTCTGTGGAAACTGTGTTTATTTTTCAATTGAATCACCAAGAGATAGATCATCACAAAGCTATTCATAACTGAGTTTTAGTCAAGCAATGTTCCAACAGCCATCCCTTCACCAGTGTACATTTCTCATCACCAATGTCCCCAGTTTCTCTCCCACCATCATCACCTCTATTGTAGACACCTTTTTTCTCTCTATCCCTCTCTGTCTCTCTCCCTCTCTGTTTCTCCGTCTCTATCTCTCTCTGTCTCTGTCTGTGTCTCTGTCTGTCTGTCTGTCTCTCTCTCTGTGTGGCCATCATGTTTGTTCAGGATGTTCAGTATTTTTTGTCAGGAAGGTACATGCCAGGGCTTCTGGAAGTCCAGGGAAATGGGGGTGGGGGAGATATTCCATTCTGAATCAAAAAAATCCTGTAGATTTCAGTCTCAAAACCTGCATACCCAAATTTTTAGGAGATTAATATCTTGGTGACCCCATAAGATGGTGGAGTCCAGCTGGGGGCACTGTAGTGACTTAGGGTTGTCGGACAAAGAGGGTGGTGCAGTGGGCAGTAGGCTGACCCTCCCCCCTCTGATCTATTGCAGTCTGTTCAACCTTGTGTGGGTTCGAGATTAACTAAAGCTTTTGATCTCCTCCAAGATTTATTTATGAGTCTCTGAAGTAAGATCGATAACGAGTTTGTTTGGCCTAGCCAGAGGTGGTGTGTGGGCATGGCTCCCACATACTTAACTTTTGGCAGTTTAAGTTCTCAAGAACTTGATCCTGAGTTGTGGGAGTCTGATCAGAGCATAGCAGCCATTTGGGACTATCAGGAAGTCTGAAGGCACCATCAGGCTGCTGATGCACTCACCCAACAGGTCCAGGTTAACTGGCTGGTAGCACCACGCCCCTTGGGCCCCAGTGGTGGCAGTAGCAGCAGCCTTGGCAGAGATCAGGATGGGAGTCAGGACTGCTACCATTCCTGGCCTGGCCAGTCTGAGTGGGCTGCATCCACAAGTTCAACAGAGCCTAACCAGGGGTCACATGCCCCCATCCTGGGTCTCCAAACAGTTGATGCTTAGGGAAGTTTTCTGGCTAACTGTACCTGCTGGTCCAGCAAAGAAATTCACTGGTGTCAAATCACAGGGCCTCATAGTGGAAACCTGGGGTACTATCTCAACTCTGGGACCAGCCTCCGCGGTGGTGCCCAGTTGGACCCAAAGAGCTCTGTTCAAACATGTTAAAATTCTCCCCTACTACCCATAATAAGAACTGCAGTAGCTCTGCCTGCTGGCAGCTGTGCTGACACCATCTTCAGGAGTCCCACTCCAGGCTGGCGCCACTCGGTGGGCAACTGGCCAGTTTTGTTTAACAACGACACTCTTTCTGAGACAGCTTATGGAAGGGGCACCCACATTCATTCATGCAAAAATTTTGTGACCCCCATCAGCTGTTCAGAGTGCTGAGAGTCACTTCTCTCTCCTCCAGCTTTGCTGCTTGCCTCTGCGCCACCCCCATCTTTACATCTGGCCATAGGGTTGGTTTTTCTCTGGTATTTGTCTTTTCATGGTTGTGGCTAGAATCTGGAGGTCTTCGGCCGCAGGAGCTCTGCTCAGGGCAGGTAGGAAACTGGAGCCCATCCCCTCTGAGGGGCTCTGGGGAAGACAGCCAGCCAAGTAGGGAAGAGACTCAGATGAGCCTCAAACATGAAGGTACCGGCAGAGGAACCCAGGTGTGTGGGAACCAGGGCTGAGACCTCCAAGCCTGCTCGGATCGGGACTGGGCCGCTTCCACCCAGATTTCCCATTTTCCAGTAGCTAGACAGTCACACCCAGAAACTGCCCCCGGTGCTGTGTAATCCCACCAATGGCCAAGATCCAGAGACTTAAAACCAAGCTCCCAGAAGCGTGCAGCCACTTTGTGGCCGTGTATCATCTTATAACCTACTTCTCCCTCTGGGAGAAACTGGCAAGCTACCGAGAGTTTCCTGCCCACATGGAAGAGCCTCAAAACTCCCCATGGTATATTCATATTCCAAAACCAGTAACAATGCTGGGTCTCACTCCCCTGACCCTGAAAGAGCCTCCAGTGCAGCATCGTTGGGAAGAATGAGTAAGGAGAGGCTTCTAAAATCTCAGGGCTGGGACGAATGGAGACGTTACTGAGACCACTGAAGAAATTCGACGATCAATGGGATGATGATGATGATGATGATGATGATGATGATGATGATGATGATGATGATGATGATGATTTGTCTTTTCACTGGAGCATCTTATCCAGCTTGAAAGATGCTCTGTATTAAGGACCATAAGGTAAACATATACATTACCAAAATAGCTATCAGGAACTATCAGAAACTTTCCTGCCACTCATGCTTGTTGGCATGTCCAATGAGCTTCTTATTAGATAACCAGGATACCGAAGGGTGGAAGGGGGCATAATAAAGGATCTAAACTTTTCTACAAAGCTCTGAAAAAATAATTTTTAAATGATCATCCTCTCAAATATCTCTTTATGAATAAAATATTCAATGACCTTGTTGAAAGTCCTTTTTTTTTAAGCTACATCAACTTCTCTTCCTCCAATTAATCTAGAAAATAAGGGCTAGTGCTGCAAGATGGGCTTCATTTAATGTTGGGTGATTGTAAGGGACCCAAACCTGTGCTCATGGGCATACTACCAAACCTTCTCGGGGAGAGAGGGACCATTTAACAGAAATGTGGAACATGAACAATTTCAGAATTAAACATCTAAACATTCACATTCACGCTTCTCAATTGCAATTACAGCCGCTTGTACAACTCAGTTACCAAAAGCATTGTGGTATGCCTTGATGAATAAACACTTATGACTAATTGGAAAATGTATTTCTAGAGTACCATGTTGCAGTCCTGCATCGCTCCTTTATTATCACATCCTGGCATCCTGCCTACCAAGTGGAGCCCATTCTTTTGAATACTGCTTAGATGTGATAGGCTGATACGATCCCTCCTCCACTGGCTTCAACAACACAGCTGATTATTCAACCATTTTCTCTACCCTTTGCCGCCTTCTGTGCTTTTTTTGATTCTCGCCATTCAAAAAATCTGGCTGCTAGAGCTCCAAAATTACTAGTTCCTGAAAATATGCCTTCCAAGCTCACTTTGCATCTAGTTTATATAAATGTTTCTCTTAAGCACAGTTGGAAGTAGTCGGGGGGGTGCTGGAGAAGGGGGGTATATAGCAATGTCATTTCAAGCAGTTTTCTCATTTGTTTATTTAAAGTGATAATTTAAGCAAATTAAAGTTAATACAAAATGTATGTACATGTGTGTATACACATGTATGCATGACACATCAGTAGATCACTCAGAATTAACCACAACATGACTCTAGGTATTTGAATAAGTGATTTTTCTATAATTTCTCTTTTCTTCACCATGGCTTACTAGTCATATTAGAAGTATGCATAGAAGGTGATACTAAATACCCACTTCTGTAAAAATAGGGTCATTTTTCTGGATGGATGAATTATGATGAAAATAAATAATGTGTTCTTTTTTGGAAGGGAGGAGAGGAATAAAGAGAAGTAGAGAGGTTCATGAGAAAATAATTCTTCGTATTTTTACAGCTTGCTTTAGAGTTTTCAGGAGTTATCTATCTCAACCTCATTCTCTGAGGGGGGTCAGACAAAGACAGGAGTGAGTGTTGCCTCCATTTCCGTCTCAATGCCTCCTTCTGTCTGTTGGCAACGTTGAACTCTAAACTGAAGAGGCAAAAATGACTCCAGGGAACAGGAATTTTCCTGTGGTGGCTACATCTGAATCCCAGATGTGACAATGTTGTGTGTTCTGAGGATCTAAGGATTTATTATTTAATTGCTTTGAATAAATATATACATATGCAAATATAAACTTCTTATATGAGTTATAGATTTTATATTGTCACATAGACAGAAAGGGATATATACATATATACATACATATATAATATATATATAAATATGGCTGTGGATTATATCCAAAATAACTGCTTGGAAATCCAGAAGGTGAAAAGTGCTTTACAGATTCTAGGTATTTGAAACTTCCCTCCCATTGAGGAAATTAGAGAGAAGGCCCCATAAGGAAAGAAGAGAGGAGACCAGGAAAATTACAGCACAGAACTGTGACATATTAAAGTTTTAAAGAAATTTGTCAAAGCACAGTTTTTCATAAATGAAGAGAAAATAAACATCTACAGATTCTGGCACAAAAAGGACCAATTTTGCAAAACTCTGAAAGTCTATGGTAATCTCAAACAGACTGGTGAATGAGAATCCTTGGTTAACTTGAGAGTAGAGATTTCAACAGCATTCAAAAGAGCATTATAGGTAAAACTAAAATGAAGTTAGCTTTCAAAAAAGGATCTGCTGGAAAAACTTGTAAAACAAGTGAAAATGTTCCTGTTGCCTAAATAATTTACAATTTTACACTTTATAAACTATCACAGAAGCATTTATTTGCCAAGTTTCACTATATTGTTGAATACTTAGTGACTGTAGCTACTTCACAGGTAGAAAAACCAGCAAAGTGAAGTCTTTTCCCTTAAAGGTACTATGTATAGAAATAGTTATTTCAGGCAGTTTTCCCAGTAGCCAGTCACTTCCTGGGTTCCTAATGTGCTTTGAGATAGGACACCTACATCTTGGAAACAGATTGAGATGCAATATATATCTTAATTCGGCTATGCAGTTGATTTTATTGAGCACTAAATATGTTCAAAGCATGTTGATGGATACTTCAGAGAACAGTCAAATGGGCAAAATATTGCTGTTTCACTCAAGATGTTAAAAACTTAAAACAGGATAGAGCATTCTTTGGTGGCACTTACTGCATCAGAAAACAATGCTAAGCAAGTGCAACTATTTAAAAAATCATCCCCATAAGGAAGAGTCATAAGAGCAGAACATTTGAAAATGTCACAGAGCACAGAGGAAAGCCATCGCTTTTATTTTGTAGGAAAGCATGTGCCCTCTGTGTGTGTGTGTGTGTGTGTGGGATTCCCCCCACCCCCATGCCCCACACTCTGCCAATTCCCACCCAACCCAGAAACAATTAAGATTTGAAATATATGTGTACTTCAATCCAGTCAACAGAGAGCTGGAGATTTCAGAAGAAAGGAAATCACACCTTCCTGTAATTATTTCATTGGTCCTCTCCTTCTCCTCCTCCCCAACTGAAGAAAACAAGCCTTCCCTCCTGAGTCAGTGCACAGTTTTCTGTGTCTCTGAATCTGGAAGTGGGTGGGGGGATGGGTTGGTGTGAAGAAGCCAAGTATCTCTTTAAAAAATAAAGAGGTACATCACTGGGGAGAAGAGAAATACTGGAAAATCTGAGAGAGGAGGCCATGGAAGTATTCTGAGAAATAAGAAAGGAAATGGGAAAGGAAACATAAGAGATAGTAAATAGTAAATAATGTGTGATAGTTAATGAGAATGCATGCTCCTCTCTACTTACTTAAGAGAGGACACAGTATAGATTTCAATGTATCACCACCACACTCACAGTTGACCTTCACAGGTTCGTCCCGAGCCTCTCACCATGAGAACAAATCTGCTGGAAAAAAAATATAGGTATTTGGGACTTGTGACTGAAATTTCCAGGCTCTCATAGAGTTGGGAATGGGCCCCCTCCTCCAATTTCTCTGTGCTTGTGGGCTCCTGGCAGCCATGCCCAAGAACTGCCTCTGGTTGCCACAGAAGCACATCAATGGTCCTGATCCAGAGACTCACAAATAAGTCTCAGAAGAGAGCAACACACTGCAGAGATGCCTTCAGACCTCCACATCACCATCCAGTTATAAATTCAACTCCAGCTCTAGCACCCTAATTAAAATTTTAGAATTCCTGGAGTGCGGCCACTTTTGCAGCCACGCAGTATCTCATACTTAATGCCACTGATATACCAAGAGTAGCACACCACATTTGCTGGAGTGTAAGGTAGAAGGCAATTGATCTTGATGAAAATATTCATAACAAACAATAAAAAATAAATTATTTAGTATCTGCATTTGGGGCAGGCTTGGGTGGTGGTGAGAAAATTTGAAAAAATAGCAGTGGGAAGGTATAATGGTGGTGGGATTGGTGTTGAAGTATTGAATGTAATAAATTATTGTGAACAGCTTTATGAAAATAAAATTAAAAAATAAACAACAACAAAAGATTTCATTGTGTTTCAAGGATGTTAAATGCTGAAACAAGGTGACTGGTGTGGTGGTACTGGTCTAAGCTGGTGCCAGAAACTGATGATGATTCACAAAGTTTCTTCTCACTTGTTAGATATATGGACAGTAACTGACAGATTCAACTTTAGATATGTGACCATGAGAGAACTCAATTGAAATCACATGGTGTAGGGATGCTTCGTTAATGCAGTGGGAGTGCCTATAAGTTCCTGTTCATCATTTAGAATCCCTCTGTGACACAGTCCCACTACTATTCCCCAGACCGGAGTAAACAGAGGAAATTCTTTACAAAGAACATGTTTCCACCACAAAAGATGCAATTTCAGGAGTCAGATGAAAATATATCAATCATGCCAAAGGATGGAAATGACCCTATCTTGTCAGGATGTGAGAAGCAATGCCCATTCTTCCACTGTAATGGACCTCACATTTTGTAAGGATTCATTTAGCAATATTAGGTTGGAAATCCATTTAGATTTGAGTCAGTGGGACCACATAGATACAATTACAAGCATCAGTTTTCATTATTGTATTTGCAGATTTAAGTGGCATATTTACATCCTGTCTGCATGGGAACTTGATAAACAGCTTCAGAAAATTGAATCCGGATGCCAAGGAACAGAGGATCTTTTTGTGGATTTCCATAGTCGACACCAGCATCAGGGTCCAGTCGTGCTGGTGGGCACTGTGTTCTTGCTGCCTTCCTTCAGCACGTCTACTTGACAGCAGAGAATGCTGACAGCCTGCCTGAATTTCTTAAATTCTGATTTTTCTATCCGACCCAAAGGATGACAAATGAGGTTTTCACTCCCGTTGATGAGCACATCACGAAAATGACATAATGGTGTAATTTTTCGCCTGAAGACAAGGGAAAAAATGTATTGGAAATTACTGCGTTTCATGTTTTTGTTCGCTTTCCACCTTCATCTGAGCACAGTTGTCACTCAGAACTCTAAAGAGGAGCGGAAAGGGGGCTGCCGTTGAGTGGCTGTGAGGGTGTGTGTCCATGACAAGGTCAGTCTTGTCAATGCCCAGGACATGTTCTTCTTATTGAGAGGGGTGATCTCAGGAACACTGTACACACTGTTAACTGACATCCCTGAAATTGGATGTGACACTACAAATGACATCTCTTGGGGAAAAGGCATGACAGACACCCATCTAGAGGAAATAATGAATTTCCGTATGTACTGCCTAAAACAATATTTGAGTGGTGGACAGGAGTTATTTTCAATCTTTGCATTATTGTTCTTGAACCACCCCCACCCTCTTCTCTGACAGTGAGCCCCAGTTCATCTACTAAGTGGTTTAAGTAGAAGTTATTGGCAAAGTTGGCATCCAGCTGAACCACTTGATTCCATAATCTTACTAAAGTTTATGTGCTGTCACCTAGGGAAATGCTGTTCAGCATAGACCTTCATTCACCTTTAACTTGAGTTGCTGAGTGGAACAGTTGGGGCAGGATCCTCAGGGAACTTATGTTCTTTCCTCTGCCCAGTGCTAATCTGATAGAGGGCCTGGGATGAGTCTGTAGTTTCCCAACCTCAGTGAAGCAAGTTGCTATCAGGGTACTTGGTGGAATTTTACTGTAAAACAGATTCTAAATTTAGTAGGTCTGGTCTCATGAGCTCATAATCCAAACTTACCATAAACACAGGCAGCACAATTTGAAAGGATTAGGCATATGACTTCTTGTGGCCAATGCAACAATAGAAGCTTTACACAATATACTGAAGAACCTTGTATATTTTTGCCTCCTCTCCTTATTATCCCCTGCCAATCGCCATAAAAAAATGACATGTTAGCCTGCTGAGGACTGAAACATGTAGAGAAAAGCCCAGGTGCCAGGGTACCAGGCCCACACCCAGAGCTTCAACTCCTGAAGCTGAGTTTAAGTTGATTGCCTGCTGAGACATGAACACCACGAGGAGCTATCACCACCCTCACCCACTAAATCATCAGCCTGTGCACACATGAGCAATGAGTGCATACTGATGTGACAAGTTTTGTGGTTGCTACTTGGCATTTTTGTGGCAGTCTAGGCCTGATCTTTCCCACATCTCAGTGTTGGTTTTGGCACATGAGATATCAAGAATTCTTGAAAGAAAATAATATAGAATAGAGGAAATACATGGGGAGAAAAGAAGATAGTGAAAAGAAAAAGCACTTTCTCTAAAGAGAGAGTGTTTGTCTTAGAGACCATCGACTTAATTAAAGTGGAGAAATTATATCTGGAACCATAGCCTCTACATGTACTTAAAATGATAATCTTGCACACATAGCAAGGACAACAATGGAGATCCCCTTCTACTTCTCACCCATTAGCTGCTCACAAGTACCAACTCAGAGTTGTAGGGATCATGAGCAGAGTTTGAAAAAACAGATCTCATTTTATCATCAAAAAACCCCCAAAGAATCTTAACAAGTTCATTAAGTTTTTTATAGCAAATCAGTTTCAGTGGTGGAGCTGGGACCAGAAATTGGGATTCCTCAGAGACATTAGAGTTATCAAAGACTCATGATAACTCCCACCATGTACAGCTACCATGTTTATCTGCAACAAATTTTGAATATTATCTCTCATTACTATATACTTGCAACCCATCATTTCCACCTTTCCAGATGCTATTTGTCGATTACATAACACTTGCTTTGGACATTGTTTGGTAACAGGCAATGAACAAGCTAGAAAAACCACATATGGAAAATTATCTCAAAGCAGATAGATCATGCAAAGCTGCTCCCATTCAATTGTTTTATTCACCGTAAGATATTTTATTTATTTCCAAATAGTTCTTTCATGGTCATAACTCTGAAGGTCCCCTACAAAACCTTCCCACCTTAAACCCATAACCAAACTTTCTCACTTTCTCTTTGAACCCTCAAATAAGTTTTCTTGATGTCCTTTACAGTTTCTAAAAAAAAAATTCTCATAGTGCTTTCAAGTTTTCTTGTTTACAATAGTTGTATAACTCTAATGTGTCCATCCTTCTCTCAGTACAAATATTAAATATCAAAATATCAAAATCCATATTTTTTTTAAATTTTATTGAATCACCATGTGGAGGGTTACATAGTTCTCAGGATTATGTCGGTTATACAATTCTCAAACACCCTTCCCTTCACCAGTGCCCATCCTCCATCACCAACCCCCCCCAGTATACCTGCCGCCCCCTCCCACCTCCCCAGTCCCCACCCTTGTACTTGATAAGTTTCACTTCATTTATGCCTTATCTCGATTACATTCCATGTTTCAACACACAACTCACTACCGTTGTTGGGGTTTCCCCCAAAAAAGAAAAGCAGTCCTATTGCCAAGGAGGCATTTGATAGTTCTCCACTGCTAAGAATATAGAGATATTAAGTCCCGCTGTTTGTTACATAACTTTTCTTTTTCCACCTTGCCCCGCGCCACCGAGTTCACGCCTGTTTAGTAATCGCCACGCTGCCTGACAAGGGAAAAAAAAAAAAACGAAAAAAACGAAAAGGATGGTTATTTCCCGTCATCAGCAGACGTGGGGCTCTGGCTTAGTTGATAGACTAGTAGAGTGTCTGGAAGCAGTTTCTGGAACCGAAGGTCTTGCGCTGGTATCGGCTCCGGCTCGAGATTCCACCAGCGTCCCACTGTTCCATGTACATAATTTTTCCCCTTATATCCCATTCCCACGCCACCAGGTCTGTTTGCTTAATGGACATCACACTGTAGTTGACGACATGCCGCGTTTCTTCCCGAGAAAGAAGAAAATTTCTTCTCAGCTGGTGTGGGGATATAGCTTAGTTTAGTCTAGAGAGATGGCTACCGTTTTGATTGCCTTCAATATTTCAGCAACAGACTTACTATTCTTGTTAGGATCTCCCACAAAAGTCCGACCCATTAAAAGCGAACCATTACATATTGCTGATGCTAAGATGACATTAGGTTTTGGGTTTCTGTATAAAGTCCAGGGAAAGTACAACCAGAAATAACATCACTACAAACTTTTACCCTTTTATGGTGCTCATAAGATGGAGAAGTCCTGCGCTGTGCTCAGGAGGGAGGAGTTGAGAGAGAGAGACAGGTTAAAAGAATTGGGGGATGCCCGGGTCCCACTGTTTCAGCGCACCTTGGGGTCTCTGGTCCCATGCCGGAATTAGTTCAGTGGGCTGCCTGGAGTCCAAGGGCGCTCCCTTGGGCTCTTCCATCATGTTCGCTCCGCAGCCGGATCCAAAGGACAAAATCCATATTTAAAACTTTAACTTTTTTGGCAAGCAATGCCAACTACAGTCTCAGAGACCCCCAAAGCACTACTGAGTTGGTCCCACATAACCCCTGGCACTGAAGGATCTGAACAGCACCTCATCCCTGGGTCCTCAAACTGAGCTGCCCCTCCTAAGCCAAGAATCCCCAGGAGGGGCCCCTGGGTTTTCTGAGCACTTGTTGGGAGGGCTTCCTCCCTGCAAAAACAGAAATTGACCTTTTATTTTTTTATAGAAAATAACATTAGGGTCCCCAATCCACTTATATTGTTTCTTTCCTTTATAAATAAGACCCATTAAGAATCAAAGGGGCTGGAGCGATAGCACAGCTGTAGGGCATTTTCCTTGCACGCAGCCGACCTGGGTTCAATTCCTCCACCCTTCTCTGAGAGCCCAGCAAACTGCTGAGAGTATCTTGCCCACACTGGCATATTCGATATGCCAAAATCAGTAACAACAAGTCTCAAGATGGAGATGTTACTGGTGCCTGCTCGAGAAAATGGATAACAGTGACAATGACAGTGAGAAGAGTCAACTGGTTATTAATTTATAAAATCTCCTTTTAGATGTATTCAACTTTTCACACGTTACCTCTAGATCATTACATCTAAAGAGAGAAACTTATAATTCTAGAATTTGTAGGTCAGTTTTGCAACATATCTTCCATCATTTTTTTTCCTTTTAAAAGTCAAAATAGTAGATCCTGGATGCAACTTGAAGATAATTTTCATGAGTACCGAATTTTACCAGAGTCATCTTGAGTTCTATTTGCTAAGTGTGAAAATTGCAGAGGAAATTGTCTGCAGTTTACTAGAAAATCTAAGGAGACAAAAGATTATAACTTATGTAGAAAAGGACTGCAGAGTAAAGAGTTTTAAGCAGAGGATTGGAATGGTTAAGTCCTTTGGAGACATTAGTACAGAATATACCTCCTGGAGTTTCTAAAGACACTTAAATTAAGTATTTGGGATTGAATTTAAAAGATTTTTAAAAATAAATTTTAAGAAAACATATTTCACAAAAATAGGACTAATAGAATACATTATGTCAATCATACCAAAATTAAAAAATAAGAAATTATCTTTTCTGACCATTTATTTTATGCTCCAATAATCTCAACAAAGCATTTAATACTTGATAAATAGTTGTTGCTAACAATTATATTTCTCCAACTAAAATAATCAAGATAGCTTTGTAAAGTTATAAAACTAATTTGTACCATCTCTGACATCCTAATTATAAGTCACCTTCCCCACCCCAAAGTGTGTTTGTTCAGGAGTGGGCGGACGATGTGTGAAGGCATTTGGTCCTAAAAGCAGATGTGCTATAAAAATCCACCTCTTGAATCTGCTTATAGAGAAGCTAAAAACCTGCCTTCACAAGATGAAGCCAGGCATTTCTGTTTTGCATCATTATTATTCATCATCACAATGCTTCATCACTTTGCTTATTCCTGCTTTTATTGCCTAGAGAGAGTCATGAATAGAGCAGGAACACCTCCACTTCTCTCTGAATGGAGAAGAATGGATAATATTCAAGCATCTACCATGTTTCTTACATGCCACTTTAATGAACTTCTAAATGCTGGATATTCTCAGAAAAATATTAGCTAGATATTTAATGTAACTTTGTACCATAGTTTACAGATAGTCGCCCAAAATTTGTTAAGAAATACTAAAGGACTATAAGTAAACTGTGCTAATATTAAGGATTATGTAAAAGTATACATGTTAAGGTAAGATATATTACATTAGGGTATGATGATTGACTTTAACAATATCAGTGAGTAAATTAGGAGGGAAATTGTACTGAACTTGTAGATGGACCCAATGATTACCTTGCCTTCTTTCCTGATGAGAAAATACATTTACCAACATCAAATGCCTTTTCTTCCTGTCATGTAGCAAATTGGGGCATTCACTTCCTTAGATATTGCAGAGTCCATTTGAGCATAAAAGGTAGTACTTTAGGACCTCCCTTGACTCCCAAATCAACTTGATCACTCAAAAATAGCAATTTCAAACTCATTCTCATTTTGTAAAAAAAAATCTATTTGCCTGATTTTTTTGACTCTCCTATATTAGGAATAAAAATTTGAACTGCAAACAGGACTAAAGTTGTTGATTAAAAATAATACATATTGGGACTTGAGAGATAGTACTAGGGTTAAGGCTCATGCACAATGCTGATCTTGGTTTGATCCCCAGTATCACAAATAGTGGCCAAGCACCACCAGGAGCGACTCCTAAGCACCAGCAGCCATGGGACAAATCCCTGCCACCAAATATGTATTGATTAAAACTATATAAATAATTTCGAATAATAGAGTTGGACTGGAGCGATAGCAGAGAGGGTAGGGTGCTTGCCTTGCATGCAGCCAACCCGGGTTCGATTCCACATCCCTCTTGAAGAGCTCGGCAAGCTACCAAGAGTATCCTGTCCACACGGCAGAGTCTGGCAAGCTACCTATAGCATATCCGATATGCCAAAAACAGTAACTAGTCTCACAATGGAAACATTACTGGTGCCCACTTGAGCAAATTGATGAACAATGGGACAACAGTGCTATGACAGTGCTACAGAATTTCTGGGCAAATATCACTTGGTAATGACTCAGCATAAATTCTTTCTCATTTTTAAAGGGTGGAGAGATTAGTACCTAAAGGTGAAAAGGAGGTACAAAGGCAGGAGGAAACAGGACAGTGGTGGAGAAAGACACCTAATTACTAAAAGGGTGGATGAAATGCACCCCTAGAATTGCAGCTTATAGTGGAAGAAATCTCTTTGTTTGAACAAGACAAGGACAAACGGAAGTTCTTTAAAAAGGCACTATCGTCTATGATAGTGCCTCTCATACACAGTCCTCTCTTTTGTATGATTTATAAGGTGTTAATCTCATCTCTAATACAGGCACTTCATTATAGAAGAGCTTTGCTCTTGGGAGGGTTGTTAATTGAGATGTCACTGTATTCCCAGTGGCTGTGAATCTTCACCCTTTGAGGATCACTGTGACCTTTGGAAATAGCCAGAAGTCATTTAGAAACAAGCAGGGGAGGTCAACTTAGAGGTCCAGCTGGGAAAACAGTTGAGGACAAAACAAAGTGAGACCATAAAACAAGAAGCTGCTTCTGCCAGGGCCAAAACAGCCACTGAAATCACAACTCCACCCTTTGCGAGCCGAAATAACAAATTTTCTATGACAGAAAATTTGTCGCTTTCTGAGGTGACTTCTCAAGCATGGGAGACCATGACTGTTTTTGTACATTAGCATTTAAATACATTTTCTTTAATTCTTTCCCTCCCTAACCAGTCCTCTTCCCTTCAGTGGTGTCCATGATGTGTTGCAGTGATCAGGGATTGTACACACACTTCGTTGTGGCACTCACACATTATTTGGCAGTGGTGCTTACTGAGGGTTGTAGATTAGATTGTAATGCTTAGTAGGTTTGCTCTCTGTTACTTGCTGTGCTTGCACACACACTCACTGGGGTTCACACTTCCTGGCCATGAAAGTTACACATCTTTTTATTTGTGATGCTTATCCAATACCATGCACCCCTTTTGCTAATACTCATACATTCCTGGAAGCAGTATAATGAGAAACCACTTACAGCTCCAGGGGTAACAGAGAGGAGTTGGGCCAGGCTCAAACAGCAGAGCTGCCTGGGTTGTGCTGAATACATGTGGGAAACCAGGGATTTGAACTCAAGACCATACGCTGACAATGCAGATCAAACTCTAATCCTCCAGTACCCAGATCTATTCATATTAAGATAAAATACACAACAGCATAGAATTTAACATTTGGCCAATACTATCTATGGATGTCTGATGATGTGGAAATCTTATTATGCTCAAAATACCTATTTTGTACTGTCACTTACAGTAGATCAATGCAAGACAGGTCCTAAATGTCTAGATAAAGAATATTTAAAAAAATACATAGCCAACTTATACAAGTAAATTGATTTTGACCAGGTAATTTCTTTTGAGCAAAACAGGGCAAAGTGATTTATGTGCACAATAGCCAAACAAAAGAGTATTCTCTGTGCCACTCTGTGGAAACTCTAAGCCTCTTCAGTTTCCTCTCAAATAGCTCTGTAGATGACTAAAGGATTTGTTTCTCTCATATGAATAAGAATTTTTGTTTAAAACTATTCTCCAAAGAGATAGTTTTGGAACACAAACACAAAGAATATCCATTCAATCTGAGTCTCAGATGAGTGAAGACTAACTTTGCAGTATATGTCTCACATTGTGCCCGGGACATACACTGAAACATTACTAGTCCTTTGTCTGACATTCTGATTTAACTGGGTGCCCTGTATTTTATCTGTCAATGTTGGAGGGGGAAGCTAAAAGTGGGAGAGCCGATAAGGGCTGTCTTTGAGCTTCCTTCAGCAGGGAATTGCAGAGCCTTGACAATTTTTGAACATAAGAGGCTTCACCTGCATCTGGGTGGCCCGAAGGATAGGAGGAGGAGATGTGCAGGGGTGGGATCTAAGAGTTAGGAGGTGGGATGGGGCTGAGCATGAAGGGTTTAAGGAAAGAGAAGTCTGGAGAGTTGCCATGTGGGTGTTGTGCGTGTAAGAGAATAGAAAGGCAAGGAATGGGGATTTCCCCATTATTGCTATAGATTATGAATCAGATCCCCTTTAATGTTCCTTGAGAGAACAAGTAAAGATTAAAATTGCTTTTTAAATTACTTTCAGTTAACTGGATTGTGATTCTTTCAGTGATGCTCCGCTAAGATTAAGTCATAAATCCTGTGGGATTTATTTGGGTTGCAAACAGCCTAATTTTCTCTGTTTCTTCCTCTCCAGTTCCCTGTGGTGGGATATGCTGCTGGGCTGCCACCCACGAGGCCACTGCCAGGAAGCTACAGGGTAGCTGTGGAGTGTAGACACCTGCCCTCAGCACCTTTGCTGTGACTTCTGTAGGCTTGACTCCAGCTCAACTGCTAGAACAGCCCAGACGTCATCAGGGGAGCTTGAGCTTTCAATATCTCTCTCTCTCCCCCCACCTCTCTCTGTCTCTGAGTGTGCGTGTATGTGTATGTGTGTGTGTGTGTGTGTGTGTGTTTCTGTGTACATGATGAGTGTGTGTGTAGCGATCAGGTGCTGCTTCTATAAAGGTTGGAATCAGCAATATTTACTACAGTGGAGCCATTTAAATAAGAGGAAAGAGACAGATAAAAGAGGAAGAAGGTATGTTTCTGAGTTCAGAGCCTTACAAACAGCACCTGTGCCTAGCCCCCTTACCCATTTAGTATATCTCCCTATGGAAGTTAACCAATAATTTTCTTAGGAATCAAGTCACTTCTTAGTGATGATCTTGCTTTTCCTTCAAGAAATCCTTTAACAGATACATCCAATTTTGTTTTTTTTTTTTTACTCTCCATGTATTTCACCTGGGACCTTCTAAATTATCAGGTGATTGAAAGTATGGCTTATACTCCTTATTTCTTTTCAGAGGTTTCAGTTTTTACTGTCCCTAGTCCTAATGGCAGTTTACAACCATTTTCTTTAAGTATGTCTTTCTCAGATCACAAAAAAAGTTTAAATTTATTTTATAAAATTCAGGGGCTACATACAGCTGTATTTATACCTCTGTTGCCCAAGTGTCATTCCTGGCAGGGTTCTGAGACCCTATAGGGTACCCAAAATCTGTCTGTGTGCAAGACAGATGCTCTATCCACTGTACAATTTCTTTCACATTAAAGCTTATTTCTTCCAATCTTTTAATCAAGCCACCATGATTTACGATATTATGTATAGTTGAGTTTTAGGCATACAATGTTCCAACATTAATCCCATCACCAATGTCAACTTCCCTCCACCAACCACCAATGCCCCCAGTTTCCCTCCCATCCCCAGCCTGCCTCCTTGACAAGTACTTTTTAAAGTTTTGTCTTGTAGTTTGAATCCAGTACCTTAAACTTTTTTAGCTCTATAGCTCAGCTATAGAAAGATTTCAGCTCTATACTATCAATGTGTCCAAAAGTTCATTTTTAAATGGTAACGATAAATTTATTTTTAAGTACTTACATACTTATATACTTCTGAGAGTACATATGTAATTTTCTAGTAGTATTGCTTTTAGTCTTCTTTTCCTAAAGATTTTTCCTCTTTTACTTCTAAGAAAAGTGTGCCTGACATTTGCTAAAATTCCAGCTACTAAACCAGAAATGCCAGATGCTCTTCTTGCCATTCAATAAAGCTCTCACTCTTGCCTTAAAATTTAGCAGGAAACAATTATTGTGACAGAGTAATTTACAACCATGATAGGACTTTGTGAATTGGCAAGGAATCTTCATCGACAAGGGTATATGCCTAGGAAGGAGGCTATTTTAGTTTCTAAATTCGCACCTTCTTAGGAAGCTCAACTTTCAATGGAAGAACGTGATTCTTCCACTAGTTTATCTGGTTCCTCAGAGGACACTTCAGTTACTTTTCTTTTTCCTTCATCATAGATGGTACTTTCTGGTACTTTCACAAGATGTATGATTTGAAAGCTGTGTGATTTGGGAACCTCTCAAATCTATGTGATTTGAGAGGCTCCACAAAAGCCACTTTCTTCTGCAAACTCTCCATCATAGACCTATCTTTAGAGAAGAAAACTTCTCACCAATAAAAATCTCTGCTTATTTATCTTTGTGTTGCAACAGAAAAGGTGTATTACATGGTGGTTTGTTCAAATTAGATACATCATCAAATATGTATTTGTAGGATGAAATTGGGTTAGCTTGCTTGCAGACAAAAGCATAACTGAATTAAGTAAATAAACAAATATGCTAAATGGTAAGGATTGAAGCTTGTATAATTTCTTTGTTTTCATTTGGGGGACACATCTGGCAGTGCTTAGGGTTTACTCCTGGCTCTGTACTCAGGGACACTCCTGGTGGGTTCTGGGGACCATAGGATGTTCCATGGATCAAACCTGGGTTGGCTGCACTCAAGGCAAACTCTACCCACTGAACTATTGCTACTCATTCACACTGTACTATTTTTATCAATTGTCACAAGCTCTTCAATCCACAGACTGCATAGTCTCTTTCTACTATGGATTGTATAGTCTGTTACCAATGAATAAGGTCTAAGAAGTCACATCAAATGTATAGATGACACAAAACTGTGAGAAGCATGGAAAATAACTAGATCAGCATTCCAAATATTTTTGACATATCAGAAAAAAATGAGCTGACTGAAGTGATGAATAACAGGGATAAGTAAAATGGAATCAAAATATAATTCCACAGGGCTGGAATATAATACAGGGGTTAAGGTTCATGCTTGAATGTTACCAAGTCTGCTTTGATCCTGACCACTATATACAGTCCTCAGAGCACTATCAGGATCACAGATCTAGGAGTATGCCTGATAAGCACAGGATTTAGCCCTATTCCCCACCCCTACCCAGTTTAACTGCACAAATACAAGAGAGACCAACTTTAGCAGTCTTTGATGTGTAGTCAATAGAAATGTCAATATTCTCTAGGTTTATCTTACAAAAAGTGGTGGTACCCAAGGACAAACCCAGAGGCTTGTGACCGAAAACTCCAGGCTCAACAGAACCAGGATTGGGTGACTTCCCCCCACCACCCCCTTTTTCCAGCAGCTTGGCAGTCACCCCCCACAAGCTGCCTCTGGCACCTTATAATCTCATCAATGGCCATGATCCAGAGACTCAATAATAAATTTCTCGAAAGGGAGCACAGAACAATTTGCCATAGACATGCTGCCAGATCCTGCTCCAGGCTGTTTCATTAAGGGCAACCCGGAGTGGGCAGGTGAGGTCCCCTCCTCGCCCCAACAGAACCAACCCTGACAGTAAAAACCTCCAGAACTCAACAACTGCCATGCTCAATATCCCTCCACACACTCGGACGAGCCTCACCTATGAGTGAATCTATTTCTGCATTCCATGGTTACGAATGCTTCATCTTATACTTTACACCACTACTATAACAAGAGTGGCACACCAAATTTGATGGGGTTTAAAGTAGAAAGAAACCAATATTAGGGGGATATATATATCAGATATATATTTATATATCTATATATTTAGATAGATATACAGATATCACTGTCATCCCATTGCTCATCGATTTGTTTGTGCAGGCACCAGTAACATCTCTCATTGTGAGACTTATTTATTACTGTTTTTGGCATATCCAATATGCCAATACGGGATATGCCATATCCAATATGGGTAGCTTGTCAGGCTCTGCCGTGCAGGCTCGATAGTCTCGGTAGCTTGCCGGGCTCTCTGAGAGGGGTGGAGGAATCGAACACAGGTCAGCCACATGAAAGGTGAATGTCCTACCGCTGTGCTATCACTCCAAGTGCTCAGATATCTAGATATATATGTGTGTGTGTGCATGTGTGTGTGTATATATATATGTGTGTGTGTGTGTGTATACACACACAAACACACAAGGCTCAAACCTTAACAACATTTTTTTTAAATCTCTTATAATAGGGCTTAGTGGCTCCTGCATGAAATATAACATCTTCGCACAGTTTCCTTTAAGAAACTGTTTTTGGATCATTTTTAGTGGATTGTTCATAACAAGCAATACAATATAAATTATTTCAGTTCTGCTTTGGGGGCAGGGATTTGGGTTCAGGATGGAGACATCCAAAATATAGTGATGAAAAGGTATAATGGTGGTGGGACTAGTGCTCAAATACTCAATGTAATCAAATATTGTGAAAAACTTTATAAAAATAAAATTTTTAAAAATGGATGAGCCCAGATACACAAGTTTTTAAAGAACAAACCAGAACATGTCTGTTTGGAAAAAAGAAGCTCTCTAGAAGAGATGTAAAAAGAGAGAAAGGATTGGGGCATATATCTGGCATCTTTCTTCCTCTGTTGCCCATTGGGAAGTGGGGCCAGAGACATTGAAGAGCAAGGAAGGCATTTGCTTTGCTAGCAGGTTACCCATGTCTGATCTCTAGCACCCCATATTGTCCCTTTAGTTTTTCCAGGAGTGATTCCTGAACACAGAGTAAGGCAAATATTCCCTATTGGGCCATATACAAGGGATGCTCCCTTCATTTTTAGGTGTTTTCATCCAGTGACCACTTATGAAACCAGATAAACACTGTGAATTTTCATCCAAGGACATATAGAAATAACTCAATCTGGGCTGGGAGACACTGACCAAGAAAGGGAAAGATGACAGTGATCAAGGAAAACTGAAAGGAACCAACATTTTATCGAAAGGAATAACTTTTGTTTGATTTCCACTATTAAGAAGGTTGGTGGACAGGCCAACCAGAAGAAGTCAAATTGATTTCACAATAAACTCTCCAAAAGTAGCAATAGACATCAGAAACCACTCATGCGGTAATACAGTATTTCTATCAACATCAAATAATGCAAAAAACTCAGGATTATTTAGTTGTTAATAGAACAACCTTTGCAGTCCTATTTTTTTCAAAGACCAATAAAAATGTTTTAAGACTTCAAAAGATTTATTTCTAAAATCCAGAATTAATAAACTGATATTAATCAATCTTTAACTAAATGGTGACAAAATGCAGCAGTACATAAATGTAATGATGTCAATTTCATTAAATTTGAAAACAATTTGTTGGAGTCTCTCATTTTATAAGAATATCTGAGTATGCATAATGCTTGCCAAGAAATCATTGCCAATCATAAAGTGAATGAGTTAAGTTAGTCTTAGATATTTTTTTATTTCAAAAGCAAATGAGTTTTAGAAATTTACAACAGAAAATACATCTCCTGTGAACTTTCAGTGTAATTTATTATGCTTTATACAATGTAGTAGAGTATCCAGAAGAAAGAGTGACAACTAAGTGCTTCTTTATGAAGGAGGAGATGGTTTCTGAAGCAAGGACCAGGTGCATACTAATCATATCTTTAATTACAGGTACTGTCCCTAAAGAAACATCAAACTGGAGGTTTTGGAGGCATACTTTGTTCAGATATCTAATCTACCACATATTAGCTGTATGAATCAAAATAAGTTACCTTGTCTCTGTGAGTTAATTTCCCATGTCTACCTGGGGACTTGACTGGCGCCAAGTAGGTACACAGTAAGTAAAAACAAGTAGCACAGCAGGTAGGGCGTTTGCCTTGCACTTGGCTGACCTAGGTTCGATTTCTCTGTCCCTCTTGGAGAGCCCGGAAAGTTATCAAGAGTATCCCTCCTGCACAGCAGAGCTTGGCAAGCTACCCATGGCGCATTCAATATGCCCAAAACAGTAACAACAAATCTCACAATGGAGATGTTACTGGTGCCCACTTGAGCAAATCGATGAGCAACAGGACGACAGTGCTACAGTGCTACCAGGGGACTGAGATCTCTATAACCTTGATGAATAATTAAGGATATTATAGACTTTGGTCTAGGACCTGTTATCTAGCCTCCTTAGTAACTACCCTAGTATTAGTATGTTCACTGCAAAGTCTGGAGCAGTAGATCAAAGTTGTGAAAGTGTCCTAAATTTCACAAAAAGTTAAATGAACTGAGTGGTTTTAGATGGAATAAAAAAATGAGCACAAATAAATTTAAAATCCGGATTGCAGGTCTATTCAAGTTTGTATATGAAATAGCCACAAAAATGCAAACTGAATGAATTATTAAATAAACTCATAAGTTAAAGGGAGTGGGGATTTGATACTCCAATGGCTATAAAGTGAGAAAGAGGTTGAACTTACTCCTTGGGGCCATAGAAGGAAGAATGTGGGTTCATAGTTGTTAAAAGTACATGGGAGGCAGATTTCTCTTTATTTTATGAAATAACTGTATCACCTTTAGAACTCTATAGCCATGACTGGAATGTGTTCTTTTAGGGTGAGTAATAATTTCCTATGATTAGTAGGGCAGACAGGAAGAGGATTGGCAGCCCAGATTTGGGGTCTAGACTAGATCATTCCTGAAGCTTTCCCAACAACGTTGCGGAGCTTTCTATATCCTCTGAAGCTCAAATCAATAACTTAATTAACAGGAGTTTATTATTTTAATTCCTAAATTTGTCATCTTAGCACCGAACAACCAGATACAGTTGCAGCTAGTAAGGACACAGAGAAAAACTTGTGAGCCTATTTGAGAATTTCCACCCCCAAAGGGATGTGAGGAAAAGAGGAAGCCAACAGTATCCTCAACCACTGAGAAGCTGTTGCTGCGTGCCTTGACTGCTTTCCATTTGTTGATGAATAGGAATCTCAAGGAAACCATAAGCACTTAATAAAATACCTTAGGCAACAGAAAAAAAGAGAAACTGCCAAAACTCTCTGAATCATGGTCAGGAATTCTTGGATTAAATAGAATTTAGCCCAAGTGTTGGCTAAATTGTGTAGTCATATGTATAAATCTTTTTGAACAATGGCAGATTTGCTCAAGCTGTCAAAAAAAAAAGCATGATTAAAATGAGGGGCCCTCTCTAATGTGATGCTTGAAATAAACTTTATTTGGATGAATGGTGTGAAGTGTTTTAGCTCTGTTTCTTTTGGAAATGAAAAGTTGCTATTTAGTGGCTTGGCGCCACTTCACACCTGTAGTTAACCAACACCTCTTTATGGCTGCCTATGTTTGATATTAACAACCTCTTTGTTATTTCCATGAAAGACAGAATCTATCTGGATCACGAGGTCCCTGCTGCACAAACTCATGGGGTCTGAAATAAGACAATAAAGGATGGTTCAGACAGAGGGATTATTATGTAACATGACTGTTTGTTTTTAAATTTCTTTTCTCAGCTGTAGCCACTCTTTCCTTCCCTCTGCCCTCCTCAGTGTCTTAGATTTTGACTTCTGAAAGGGGGCTGGAGCGCTTCAGGCACGACGACAGGAGACTGCTGTTTATATTTTGCCAAAGAAAACTGCAGTTGAATCGTGACCACATGTTTCTTTTTTATCTCTGGCCCCATCATGGAAAGAAGCTGGCTTTCCTACTGAGCAATGACCTAGCACATGGACACAACTCAAAATGCCTTCATTTTTCACTTTGTGTCAGCAAAGCGGCAGCTCTTTGCTTGCAAGAAGCTGCAGCATCTAGTTTAGGGAAAATCCAGGAGACTTAAGTCTTGAATCTGACCTCTTCTCATGGTCTAATACTGGGTAAAAGCAAAAAGGAGAAAGAGCAAATTTTTTTTTCTTTTTTTTTTTTTTGGCTTTTTGGGTCACACCTGGCGATGCACAGGGGTTACTCCTGGCTCTGCACTCAGGAATTACCCCTGGCTGTGCTCAGGGGACCATATGGGATGCTGGGATTTGAACCCGGGTTGGCCGCGGGCAAGGCAAACGCCCTACCCGTTGTGCTATCTCTCCAGCCCCGAGAAAGAGCAAATTTTATTTCTCAGCATCTTAGGTCCTAAACTGCAACCTGAAATAAAAGTTCCTCTTTCTACCATTAAACAAAGAGGTGAAGATATTGGACATGAAAACACATGCTCCAAGGAATCCCCATCTTTCAACTTTAATATAACTTTTTTTTATAAAACATCTGCCCTGAATGGAGGAAGGTGATTCCACTGAGAAACATGTCTCAGTTGTTTTCCCAGCAGGGGAGGGGGGGATTTGTGCTTTGTCATCTTCACTCTCTCACCTGGGTTTCCTGGGGCCACTCATTGGCTAAGGGAGGGGTACAGTACATCATCTCGAGGAAACAGTCTTTTTCCCTCCACTGTGTGAAGATAATTGGCCCTGATGGAAATTGGACCCATGCCCTTGGATTAATTAACACTATTGCCTATTAACGTCAGCTGAACTAAATTTCTCAGACTTATCTTCATTTTATTTAGCTGATAGCAGTTTGCATTTTAGAAAGATATTTTGCCCATAGCTCTAGTCAATAAATATACCTCTGAATTTCATATACACTTGAGGCAACATGGGCTGAACATTACACCCTGGCTTCTAGGTGTTAGGAGCTATTTAATACTTGTTAATTTGTCTGAGGAACATAGTTGAGGTGGGAATAAGAAGCCAAGGCTCTAGCCCTAGCACTAACGAAATGACCTTCCTGAAGTCCATGATTAGCCTCAAAGGGCCTGTTTCCTCTTGTTACAGTGAGAGAATTTCAGGAAATAATCTCTAATGCCCATTCTAGGTTTAAATTTCTGTGATCTTTAGCATTGCCTGCGTGGGGGCATGCAGCTTTGTTAATACACAGCAGTTTTCACCGCTGCTAAGAGGGAAAGGCTCGGTCTAATAAGAGCACCTTGTCTCAAGCTCCATCACATAATTCTTCATGAACGTTAATGGGAATTAGAAGCATCATCAGCAAAACAACAGATGTCCAGAGCATTATTTCATGACTTCCTGGACTGTATGTGGTTGCTTATACTCTCCTCACTCAGGCAATCTTGACTCTGAGCAGAAGGGGTGGAGAGGACACACAGACCCTGATGTGGAAGGTGTGATCTCAGCATGGCCTGAGGTCCTTGTGCCAGAGTCACCATGCACAAAGCAGAGGGAGGAGGAGGATAGAACCCCTGCCCCAGCCCATCCTTGATGGCGTGAGCAGCCTTGTCTGGAGTGAGACGCACAGAAGGGGGTCCCCTTGCTGAATTGATGAGGAGGATGGAGGTGACCTCACATGTTCTTCCCACAAAGCACTTCCACCCTGCCCTGTCATTGCTATGCAGCCAGCGTGGCTTCCGGGTTAGGTTATTAGAGCAATCGGACCTGGTGATTTGTTCCACATGAAACTGGAGTTATTTAAACAATGCCACACTGTTTCATTTAAACATCCTGAGTTTAGGAGCTCTCAGGCCTGCAGAATCAGCTCGAGCCTCTCTTGAGGACCCTGGGCTGTGTGCATAGGTTGGCCCATGCACGGCCACAGCAAGATCTGCTGTGGTTTTCTTTCCTGCAGGAGCCAGGAGAGCAAACAGGAGAAGCATGTGTGAGGGGCCTTTCCGGCCTCACACGGGCTGGACACTATCTGGGATTTCTCACTGTTCCTGCATTCTTACCCTTGACCCCTTGGTGCTATCCAGTTCCCGTGGGTCAGGTCCCTCTGAGAGTTGTGATTTCCTCTCCTGACAGGAGACAGGAAGGGGAGAAAGCTGCAGGCCAACCTTTGCTCTGAGAGCACTGGAGGATTATTAACAAAGGGGCACATGACGGGGTGTGCTCAGTAAACATTGATAAAGTGAGAGACAGGAGAGCAAGACAGACACAGTGTGTGTGTATGTGTGTGTGTGTGTGTGTGTGTGTGTGTGTGTGTGCGCGCGCGAGAGAGAGAGAGAGAGAGAGAGAGAGTGCTTCTACACCCCACCCCACCTCATGTGTACATAATCTCTTTCTTCCATGTCCATATTTCTCCATATCCCTCTTCATCCCTCTCCTTCCCCTCCCCCAACCTTTTTCCCCCATAAACTTCTTCCCCCTTCTCTCCTTCCCTCTTCCCCTCTCCTGCCTTTCCCTTTCTTTTCTGCCGCTCACCACTATTATTTGCAGCACTCAGGCTATTTTCAAAGCCATGTATCTTACCCTCATTGCAAGATGGTTCCCAGTTAAAACCTCTGCAGATAAAGTCATCAGTTCCTGATCTATAAAATAGATGACCATATTAACACCTATGTCAGAGGGAGTGAGTAAATCAGAGTTCAGCATCTAACCTAACATAAAGCAAGTACTTTATTGTGTCAGTTGCTGCTACTATTTTATTACTAATCCTTATTAATAACTATTAATTACTATGTCATTATTATACAAACAGACCATGGCCCACCTTAATGTTGTTCATGCTGTGGGAAGTAAGACCTGTCACTTAGAGCAGGAGCAATGAACAAACATGTGCTCCCATAGATCTTTGGTTATCTGCTGCTCTGGTAACAATTCGTGGCTCTTTGGATAGGTTCTGTTCTAGTTACAATTCTTTTCTGCAGCTCTCAGTCTTTGATGGACATTAAATTATTCAAGTTTCACTGCTGGAGCTTGTTTTTAATTTTGTTAATTATGTAAGCAAGGCATAAAGGCAAGAAACCTAGATCTGGTCTCTACCCGCACGTTTACCAGCTAGTTAACCTCTGTATAGCTAGACTGCTTACAGTTTCCGTATAATGGTTTACTTGTGTGTACAATAGGGCAATGATGTTTATCCTGTCTGCCTCATCACATTATCATAAAAGTCCACTGAGAACCTATAATGTGAAAAGACACTGAAAAGTGTAAATTGCCATGGATGCAAGCAGTGCTTTAGTATTTAAAGCAGTTAGCCCAACATTTGTTACATAGTAAGTTTTAATAATGAAGATTTGTCACAAAGCCTAGGAATAGCCAAATTGCACCATATTTTACTTTTAAAATTCCCAGGCCAGACATAGAATGTAAGCTGAGTTTTTCGGCCGCTGCAATGCCACCATTTTCTTTTCTTTTCTTTTTTTAAAAAAATTTTATTGAATCACCATAAGATAGTTACAAGGTTTCATGACTGGGTTACAATTACACAATGATCAAACACCCATCCCTCCACCAGTGCACATTCCCCACCACCAATATCCCCAGTATACCCCCTCCTTTTTTACCCTCCCCCTGCCTCCATGGCAGACAATATTCCCCCTATTCTCTCTCTACTTTGGGGCATTATGGCTTGCAACACAGACCATTTTCTTACTTGGAGGTCCGACTTCTCTTCCTCTGCTGGATACAGGCTTTGTAATCATGGGCAAGCCCTTTCTGTTTCTATGGGGGGCTTTCACCTCTTGCCTTTAATGTAAAATGACAGTCAAATCTTCAGAAGGTTTGGTGTTAAGATTATGTCTTTTACATTCCTACACTCTCTGTTGTTTAGTTTGGCTTGTCAGGCTGTCAGATAAAGGCCTGTGGAGCATTCTATAAGGAATTATTAATGAAGATTCGACTGTTTTTTTTCTCCTGGAAACGGATCACTTCACGTTTCATCTCACTGGCTTTTTACATTAACAAACTAAAAATAGCCATGAGTATTCCAGGGAAGGAATTATCAATATTTGGCAGAGAATTCCTGGCTCTCGGTTGTGAGATTTGTTTCTTTCTGTATTTAAGACATAGATTGATGACTAAATCTTACACATATCATTTTCAAGTCACTCGCCGTGTGTTCATACTCAGAACCATAATTACTGAATCTGGTCTCAGGACCCTTTGCTTTAAGCATAGGCTTTGCTTTGCTTGCCCTGGTCACCAGTCTTTTAAGCAGAGTCTGATGGAAAGTGGCCCACAGTGAAATTGACAGGGAGCCAGACTGTGTCCTGCTGCAAACGGCCATTTAGGACGCTGACACCTGAAGTTCCAGCGAGCTGTTGGTTGATAATCCAATGTCCTTATTTTGGTGTATAAATTTGTGGTGTGAGGCAGCATTTCTCTGCTCTTCAGCACTCCTTGTAGTTCACCTTCCTCTGGGCTTCTCTTCCACAGAGAGAGCCACGTGTGTCAGAATATTCTATGGATCAAGTTTGACATCTTTATTCATCTTCTATTTATGGGATGAACGTACAGTTAAAAGGTGGCTTGAGACCATCAAACCCACATCTAGCTGTGATCTAAGTGGAATTTAACGTAGGTCTCCTGAGGTGAAGGGAGAAATGAAGGAAAGAAATGAAGTGCCTGTTTCAATTTAATACTTTAGGCTTTTTTTTTTTTAGAAAAAAAAAATCAAAAGACTGGGACCTTCTTGGCCCCCTGAAGTTTTAGGGTTTCAGATGCTCACAGATACAATCTGTGCAATTTCTTGGCATCTGTTTTTTCCAGACAGTATATTACCACTATAAAGTAGCCTCAACAGTGGGGTTCTCCCTACTGGGGGCCCACTTCAAAGACCATGTTTGAAGTCCCCGAGGCTGGCTGTGGGTGAAAGGGTGGATTATTATGCTTAGTTTATTAATTACTTGAAACAGAAATATAAAAGCTAATTTTCTCCCCAATTTCTCAGCCTGACTTTTCTTCTTTGAATTAATATCCTCTAATCTGCTTTTTACCATCCATGAATAATTTCAGTTCCAACTATCCTATGATGTAATTATTTAACGCCTTTTTTGTCTGAGAATATTGGCAGACCCATTGAGATGTGGCTAGAGATAGGAAGAGAACCCATTTTTTTTTAAATTCAGTTTCACCAAGGAAGACAAATTTCTTCCCACAACATTGGCCACTCTGGAATCCCCCTGAAATCTGAAGAAGAGAATTGTTCCCCGGTTTCCTGACAAACCCAACTTTCCACCAAGTTTTACTTGGAATTGTTGTTTCATCCCGACCACAGCCTGCTTCTTGGTAAATATTTTCTCAAAACTAAAGTAAGTCAACAGTGTTCTCTGTGGTGTGAAGCAAAACAAAAACACCCCAAAGCTCATGTGTTGTCACCAGACAAAAATTTGCTAAGAACAAGCAGAAATAAGGAGTTAATGGATCCCATATGTGGTCACTAACCTAGGTTTATGAGATTTTCTAAGAGATTTTTTAAAAATGATTCCTGTAGCACAAAACAAGATCAAACACCCATTTTTTTCCCATGTCAGATGGAACAAGGAATGCCCAATCCAGAATTTCCCCTACATTTACTTCAGTAAACACAAAGAAGAAAATTTGGCAGCAATCTCTTCTTTGCAAGGAGTCTACCCAGTGGGTGGTATTCCAGAGTGACAAAGCATTTGAAGATGTAACCTGCTCCACCCTAACCCTAACATAAAACCTAACAGTAGGCCAGCCTCCAGCGCCTCCTATCTGGCCTTCACATGATCTAGAGAAGAGAGGTGGGTGGTGGTGGAAAGTTCTCCATCCAGGAAGTCTTTCTGTAGCACTAATAAGTGATTTCCTCAAATGGCAGTCAGTGCCCAGGAAATGTCAGGATTCTTTCCTGCATCGGAGAAGGCATTTTCTCTGCACTGTTTGATGCCACCCCAGGTCTTGCTGTGTCACATGGCATAGTGTTGGCCCGGCATCTGTGGGCACTTAGCATGGTGAACCACATCAGGCGCTGGGTGGGGAAAGACCACATGTTGTTCTTAGTGTTATAGCTGCCATTAGAGCAGAGGCAGGGCGACTGGGGTGGGGGGGGCACAAATGCTTTCGATTGTTATTGTTTTCTTTCCCCTTTTGTGTGTCAGGGCCTCCCAAGGACAGAAATGAGAATCATCTTCACATTTGTTAGTGGAATGGCTTCTGGGAAGAAATGTCAAACACCAGGATGTCTAGAGCATTGTAATGATCACCACCAGGGTCTTGGAATTCTGTCTGCAAGGACAGCTGAGCTCCCAAGTCACTTACTTACCTCCTCCCTGACTCTTAGAAGTAGAATCCACCAGACCAGTGGGGGAGGTGCAGTGGGAGGGAAACAAACATGTGTGCTTTGGGGGTGGGGGGTTGAAGGTCCCTGTGAATCAGGAGCAGAGAGGCAAGAGAGGCCAAAAGCACCCTACAGGGAGCCCTGTCCCAGAGCTGCAGGGTGATGGAGAGGAGTCAGCCGCAGACAGGCTGGAGAATTTCTGATCTGCCTGAGGCCCATTGGAGAGAGGAGAGGTTGAAATGTTCACTGTGCGGGAGTCAGCATGATCTGTAGAGATAATGGAGCATTCAGTTTGACATCTGAAACGGGTGCATCCAGGAAGAGTAGGATTCTTGCTGGGAGGGGAGACAGTAATTGTTTTTAGCATGACAGATAAGACACACTGCCTTCTATAGATTCTCCCACAACAGGGAAACAACTTCCAATGTCAGTGTTAAATATTCAAATTTAAGCATGCCAACTCATCTTTCTACCTCCTTTTTCAAGATTACTTTTAAATAAGGATGTCCTTTTGCGCTGAGATAGGCAAAAAATTAAAAGTCATCAGTTTTAGAGGATTGTTTGCCTTTAATCTAATCAAGGCAATAAGTCACTGAGAGCCTTCGAAGAGATTAAAGGAAACATTAATTGTGGCACTAAACTGGGTTTCAGGACCAGAGGGAGACTCATAAGAAAAGCCAGGACTTGAACTCAACATATGAAAGGAGAGAGAAAACAGAAGCTAAAGGCAAAAGAAGTCTGGAGTCTCCTTATAGGTGCACAATGTAAATATGTAAATAGTTTGTTCCCTGTGGGGTATAGTTTATAGTTTATTCCCTCCAGGAATGAGCTCCTTTAGAGTCAAGTGAGAAGTTGGAGATATTATTGCTTAAAAAAATGTATTCTCTTTAAAAGTGTAACTTCAGAAGTGTGTGCGTATGTGTGTGTGTGTGTGTGTGTGTGTTTTCCTGGTTCCATCTCTTTTATTTGACCTGTATCCACAAACACACACACACACACACACACACACACACACACACACACACACATTTTTCTCTTCCTCCCCACCCAGCTCCTATCCTTCAAAACATCAAACAAAACAATCAACAGAATAATGTGGCCTCAGAGAGGGATTTTCCCTTGCCACCCTGCTCCCTCTTCTGAGCGGTCAGTCTTTCTTCCCTCCTGCCCCTCCAACACCCTCACACTCCCCCATCAGCAAACTCTGGAAAAACAGTAGTAACTAACATTTGTGCCTTTGGCAATAAAACCACAGGCCTCGCAAACCCCAAATGGCAAAAAGACATTTCCATTCCAATCCCAGTTTTAAATTAAACTGTAATGAAAAATCAGCAGTGGCAGCTGGGACCAGAGACGCTGATTGTCTCCGGGAACAAAAAAAGGAGGGGAACCGAGCGGGAGAAAAAAAAGAAAAGAGACTGCAAGGATGCCTCGCTCTGGTAATAAAGCAGCTGGTAAACCTTCAAGTAAAAAGAAATTAGAAAAACAAATCTAGGATCGCGACAAGCCAAGATCGCTGTTTCCCTCTACCAACCATCACGGTGCAGGGATCACAAATCACCCGCCACTTTATGAATGGACGAGGAGGGGGCAGGGCAAGGAGGGCGATGTGTAAGCCTCTGCTGACACCTGGAGGAAAAGGAGGGAAATTCTCTGGGGGCTTCGGCCACACCCAGCGCTCGGGGATCTGAGGTTATGGTGAGGTACCCTGAGAAATTGGAGGAGGACATCATAGTCTCCGTAATCTTCAAAAAGATAAAAGTGCGTTGCAGGGTGCAGGGTGCATTTGACTTCCCACAAGTTTTGTTTGTATCAAGTGATGGGACTAGTTTGAACCCAACCCTGGCATTTTAAACCCGATTTAGCAAACAAACAAACGAACAGAATACATGAACAAGCCTTTTAACCAGAAATCAGCAAAGAGCCCAAGTACTGTGTTTTTATAATATTTAGTTTTATTCTATTCTAAAACTTGCAAGATTTGTGCAGTTTTCAGGAATATAATTTGTTTTCTAAACGGGAGGATCTAAAATCTAGGAAGTCTACATTAACCTATAAAATCAGAAGATTTATCAAGGGATCTAAGATCAAGAATTCTTACTAATAGTAAAGAACTAGAGGCTAGGAAATCCAGTTCCTTAACCTTATTAATTTTATTCATCTCTCTTAAAGAATCTGATGAGATTAATGAACTGACATCTCACTGACAGCTGCAGAGAGAGAGAGAAAGAGAGAGAGAGAGAGAGAGGAGAGGAGAGAGAGAGAGAGTACCTCGGGGCACACACAAAATCGTAGACAGTCATGAAACATTTGGGGTCAATATATAGAGTCCAGACTGAAAGCCGCTTCTCTAAAGACAGCAAGACAGTAATCCATCCACAGTGGAGATTGCAATCCTTCCATTAGAAGAAATTCAGATATGAAATTTAGATAAAACTTTAAAGATACAAATGCCTATTTAGATGTCAAGTGAGATTTCCTTAAAGAAAGGAAAATGGTTATATCAAAAATATGCTAGACTTGGCAGAATAAATAGCCTCTTCAACGTATATCCTCTTGACTGCTACTTAACCTAGAAACTTGAAGGACTTGCGGGGGAGGAGACTTAGAGAAAGGATGTCCTCGCTGAAAAGGGTCATCATCAGCATAAAAAGGCAATGTAAAAGAGTTCATCATTCAAATAGACAAATCTATATGCTTTTCTATATCATCAGGTGGTGGTGTGTCTGGGGTGGAGAGCCTTTGTGTGGTGGATATTTCTTTAAGTCTACTTTGGGTCTTGCAGTACTCAAGTACCTCACACAGGGGGCCCAGGTGAAATTTAGTAACTCTTTCACTAAGAGCCTCTGCATTCATTGCTAGAATGTTAATGAACAACTTGACTATTCAATTTGGACCATCTTTATAATTTTTTTTTCAGTGACAGCTGTTGATAGCAAAATAATAATAATGATAATAATCACAAAGAGACTTTTAAATGCTACATAAATGGAAATGTCTTCAGCCCTTTCTGGATCAAATTAGTTCTTTCTCTTAGATTCTACTCTTCCTATTTCCTCACTTCCCTTTTTTCCTGACTGACTTTGGATCTCTTTTGGAGCCTCTGTGATTACTAAAGGAAATTTAGAAGCAGTCAGGAAAAGCAAATCCTCAACTTCCTTAGAGAGAAAAAAAATGTGATGCAGAAATTTAAACCCAGGAGAATAGTGAAAAACCTTTCCATTATTTGTATGTTCTATTCTATAATTACTTTTATGGTGGATATTTAAGTCAGTCTCTGTTCTAATTCTGTTTAGATAGTATCAAAAGTTGTCCACAGAAACAAGCATAAGGCTTAAATGAAGACAGATCAACAATTTTTTATTGTAATGGCAATACTATGGATTTCTCTTCCCAATTTATATTTGAGATACACTGAGCTATTATTATATATACACATATATGTATATATCTCAAAATTATTTCCTATCTATGCTACATTTTTTGCATTTCAGTGTTTGCATATTAACACCCTCCTAGTAAATGAGTATCGTGAAAGTGAGCACATATATATACATATATATAGTTCTTGCTTTCTGAGATGCAAATAAACATATCTGATACATGTTTTAAGTGTACCATATATGTGTTGATATGTATTTGTGCAGCGTCTAGTGGCATATGATGACTTTCAGTCTGAGTTATAAACTTAGCTTGTTATAGCTGACATTCATGAAGCCATTTTCTCCACTTTGGTTACCCTACTAAGGGCATTTCATGGAATATTTCACAGAAATCCTGAGTCCTTCTCTGCTCTACAGAGGAGACAATGAAGTTTGCCTGGGCTTTTATGTTGGGAAACCATGTCCAAGGATTCAAACTCATGATCCTGGCACCAAAATCTCCCTTTAACAGTCCATTACAATCCCATTTAGCAGAGATGGGGAACTGAAGAGGCTTGTTAAGAAAGAGTTCACAGAGAAACCTAAAGGCATCTGGGCTCCCATCCACAGTGCTGAGGGTATGAGGGAAGATGCATCTGCACCATTGCCCCATCCAAAGTCCAGACAGCTAAGTCAGACACAGGTGTGATGGGCATTTGCCTTGGGAGGCCCTCATCACTCTCACAATCTTCATCTCCAGTGTTTCAGAAGCTCTTCTTGCCCTGAACCTTTGGGGTCACTTCTCAGAACCCCTTCAACCACTGCTCTCTGCTTCTGGCAGAGAATGACCCCACACACCACTTTCGGAAGATAGAGAATTTTCCTCAAGTGACTAGCATATTAGAGATAAAACTCCTCAGAGCTATTAGAGTTGTCATTTAGCTAAACTTTCTTTAATCTTCTTTCTCCTCAAGCCGTCCGTTGGAGAAGTACTCTTAAAGTCAGTGTCAGAGATCCTGGCTAGCTTCTTTAATGGTTTCTGAATCTGAGACTCCATGGGGGTAAAACCTGTTACTGAATCACAGCGAAATACTGGAATTCTTAGATTGTAAAAGATTTTAAATCACATTGTTATATGTACTATTACACTGTGTACAGAAACAGCAGGATCACAAATGGTTAGACAGAATGAAAAAATATAAAATCCGTACATCTGCGGGAAGAAACACATGCTATATATTTTTCATGTAAGCCCGGGTTATGCCTATGATGGCTCAACCTTACATCACTTCCCAACAATCCTCCCCACCAAAGGATTTATTAGTGGTTTCTCCAAGTGTGTTCTGAGTCTGCCCTACATTGAAATAACCTGTAGTAGAATCACCTGGGTGCTTGTTAAACATGCAGATTACTGACCCTCTGCAGAGTACATAAACTAGATTCTCTGGGGGAAGGGCCTTGGAATCCTCACCTATAACAAATATCCCCAGGTGACTGTTAACTAGTGCCAAAATCTCAGAACCACTAATATGTATATCACATAAATATATTATATAAGAACATTTATTTATTATATATTTTATATTATGTATTTAAGACCATTGACTTGAGGCACAGACAGATCTTGGCTTAAATCTCAGTTGTCCCATCTATCAAATGATGATAATCATCCCTACCTCCTAAATCTGTCGTTGGGATTAAGCAAGATGATGCATAAGAAGCAGAGCCAAGAAGCCTGAAGTATAAGCCTTCGGAGCCTCTCTCTGCAGCCTTCCAGAGAGAACATTTCCTGCTGCTGTTTGACTTCTGGCTCCAAGTTGAACTGATTAAGAGCAAAGGAGTTTCCCCTAATGGAAATGAAAAAAATGTGGAATGTGGGAGAACGGAAAAACAAAAAGAAGTAGACCAGGGTGGGGGGGGAATTGTGTGTGGTCACGTGTGGGATACCTGTAAATAGCGGTCAGAGATTTCGCAGTGTGGGGCTTTGCGCAGAAATGGCTAAAGGTGATTTTTAGACATCATTTCAGTGTGGTACAACCTAAAAGTCTCCCTTTGCAACATGCATTACCTTCAGAGACAATCCTAGAGGAACCAGATTAAATTGGTGTTAGGTTAAAGTAGAGGCCTGGCACATAAACAGCCACTTAATGAAATATCTGATCCATCCCTATATAATACAGTCATTTCATCTCTTTCTAATTTCATGCTGATTCCTCTTAAATAAAAAACAACATAAAAACAAAGCGAAGAAAAACATATTTGTTCACACCTCAGTTTGTCCTAAATTTTCATTTTTTATTCTCTTCTGTATTTCCTTTACTATCTTCTTATGCTTATGTTTCTCCTTTCCCTTTTCCAAGAATCTTTTTCTTTCCCTTGTCCTTTCTATAGCACCACCTCCTAGGGCAGCATCTTGCTATAATACGCTCCTAAGGAGCCAGGCTTAGAGCAGCATGTCAAGGAAGGACCCCAAACTGACTTCCTGACTCCAGGGATTCTCAGCCTGGAGTATAGCAATGTCTGCCTGGTAATTTTGCTTTCTTCCTTCCTGGAAGTGGGGCTTCTTGTTTCTGTAACCATCCTCTGGATGCTGGGAGATCTTAGTGCAGCTGTGAGCCCTGAGGCCTGCTCTTTGATCTTGGTCTCTCTGGGTGATGCTCTATAGATTCTTTTCATTCTTTGAGAAACCATCAATTGTTTCTTTTTTTCTGCACATTACACCTCTTTCCATTGAAAAACTGCTCCTCCTTCATCCCATGTGGCTACAATTGAACTGTCAATTATGTTGATGATTTAGGACTAACCAATCAGATCATTTTATCCCTTTGGCATGGTATCAGTTGGCTTAAGTATAGTCATATGACCCAAATAATGACAGTATATCTGATGACTTAATATTTAGATACTGTCTTCTGAGATTGAGCAGTGTGAGGACAATGTAAATTAAATCTACTTGCATCTATCTTTTCCATAGGAAAAGCAGTGAGAGAATAATAGCCTCAGAGTAATTCTCAAAGAATAAAGAACAGAATAGGCTGAATATATACCTCAGCATCTCCCACTGTGGTATAATTCTGAGACCTGTTTCACTTACTAAAAGTTTTCATGGTTTGAGTTCTATCACCCACCACAATCACTTGCTCACAATGTGTTTGTTTAAACAAAATAATATTTGCCTTCCCATGCTGTCTTCTCCTCTCCATCATAGTTATTTCTAAGATAGCTTTCTAATAAAATGTTCAAACCCCCAAATATAGTGTTTCCCAAATGTCTGCATCATATTCATTGAAGCTATGGCTTTATTAATCTGCATGACAGTGGGGAGTTAAAGTTGCTAATCTCTGATCTCAAAACAAGGAGATAATCCTAGGTTATCAGGTGACCTCAGTTTAATCAGCATAGCCTTATAAGTGGAGATAGAATGGGAACACAGCCCCAGAGAGACTGCATTGTGAGTTTTCCTGATATTTCAAGTCCTGAAGAGAGAAAAGGGTGTCATGAGACAAAGAGTCCCAGCAACATACCAAAGCTGGAAAAGAAAATGGATTTTCTCTGACGTTTATAAGTAAACTGAGGACACCTTCATCTTATACCAGTGATATCTGTGAAGCACTTTTGATGTATACGAGATACTACTTTTATTTTGATGTTTTAAACCACTAAGTTTGTGTCAACGTGTCACAAAAATAGTAGAAAATGAATATACCTTGTCTCAGGATACTCTTTAGGGACAACCTAAATTTTAAATGATAATTGCTTTTCTTATTTTTCTTAAGGTAGTCAGTCCCACTTTGCCTGATATTCAATGGGGCAAATGCTTGGTGGTTTTGACTGCCAAAAACAATGTGGAAAATTGAACTAATTTGGAATGATGTCTGGCTAATTACATTAAACCTCTGTCTCTTTGGCAGAGGAGCCCTTACCTTGGAACGCCAGATAAGTCTCACTAGGGTAACAGTTTTAATTAGTCCAGCCTGGTTCTGCATATCCAATGCCTGGTTCTGCATCTGTTGATATTTCTAATTCAAAATATGAAATAATCTAAGCATTCTTTTATTAAGAAAAATTTGTTAGAGACACTGGCAGGTTCTGCTCTTACCTACATGCAAAATAGTTTCATTTTGTATGTTGAATGATTTCTAGCATTAGAAATAATATTTTTTCAGATTTCCTAATGCAATGGGCCCTTAAAGTGAAAGCTCCAGAAATTCATAAATACTGTTTTCTTGGTTTTAATTTTTTTAAATCCTTAAACTATTTCTCAAACTATTTAAATCCTCAAACATTTCATTTTCTTAGTTGAAACTTGCTTGGTGGTTTTGCCCTGCTAACGACCTTAGCACTTTCCCTGTGCTTTAGGACCAAGAAGTTTTTGATTAATCATTCTCCGTATTAATATCAAATGATCCTCACATTCTTCAAACAGATTGCTGCTTCTGTTAAATAATGCCCTAAGTATACAAAGCTGATAAATGATGACCACTGAGCCAATGGGAGCAAAACTGGGCTCCAAAACTGTGTTGCAATTAGAATGAAAAGAGACATAACTGATGAGCTTCATAGCTGAACGCAAAATGATTTACAAAGCATGAGATTAAGAGAAGTACAGACAGAGGTCTCAAGTTAGAGTGGCTGTGATGAAATGTAGATGGGGGGGTACAAAGAATTTCAAATCATATGTGTGTGTTTTCTTTTAATGGTTAAATGCTTCAAGGAGCTGAGAGCCTCTTTGGGGGGCAAAGACCCAAAATGATATGCATCAGGGTTTTATTTCATTTCAGTCTCTTGCTTATTTTAATTTATGAGGTGTGAAGAATATTAGTTTTTAGTATGATTTAATATTTTATGTTGTAAGTGATCTTCTGCAGTCAGTTTGTTAATTAGATACTGCAGACAGGCTGTTTAATATTGTGTGTTGACTCTGTAGGAATAAAAGGAAGAGAAAATATTTCTGATAGGCAAGTAAGAATCCAAGACCCATGATCAAAGTTCTCTTATAGACTATGTGTTAGAGGAACTGTGCTGCTGAATACATTTTATTTTATCCTTCCCAAGCCTCCCCGAGAGCAGAGGAGATAATTGCAGATAATAGCATAAGAAGGGAATCTGAGCTTTTTATTTAAATTAAAAAGTCTTGTCTAGAAGAATTAGAATACTTTGGGAAGTCTCCATTCCATTGAAGTACATAGTCTCATTTTTATTTGCTCAATAGTCTGAGTTTTATGTCTTATTACAGGTCCTGTCCTCAACACCAACACCTAAATAAATGATGTGGCCTGCCAAGTATATTAGTAGTACATTTAGCCTTTATTTTGTTTGCACAGCCAATAACTGGGGGGAAATGAATGCTGAAATTTTAGCTACATTCTCTCCAAGCCCTGCCAGAGGAAGAGGCTGGCATCTGGCTTCACTGGCTGGTGTCTGTTCTATAGTTTGACTTCAACACCACTTGGCAAGTGCAGGAAAATTCACCAACAGTGTACTTTATCACACAATTCCATTTCCTGTACCTTATGTTGGTGTTATGTAAAATTGGTGTGTACAACTCCAGGGAGATATGTTTAGTGGATATCCAAAATATGCTGTAAAAACAAAAGAGTGGTGAGTTGGGTCATTTGTTTAAAGATGAAATTCAGGCACATGAAATTGAAGACTAATATTTCTCTAAAACAAATCCCCTGCCATAGGAGGGGCTTTTCACAATCAACCCACCAATTCCAAATTGATTTTTCACAAGTAAAAAACTAGGATGATTTCCTCTGTTTTTAGAAAGTCTTTCCCCTACTTAGCTATTCCTTCCCTATCTTGTTGCATTATCTGGTGGTTACACATTTAATGGTCACACACTTTGGTTTGGGGTGCTGTTGGACATGGCAAACCTTGTCCCAGTGCTTACAGACTTGTTGCACTGTTTGCAGGAACTGATGTTGTTATGTGTAGGAGGTGCCAGGAATTGAACTTGCAGCTTCAAGCTTGCAACATAAGCTCTACCAAGGTGCCACATCCCTAAGCTCTTGAAGATACTTTGAGTAAAGCTTTATAAGAACAGAAACGGTGATGCGAAGTCTGAAAAAAATATATTAAAAAATATTTCTCCCAGGCCAGAGTGATAGTGCAGCAGGCAGAGTGCTTGGCTTGCGAGTGGTCAACCAGCATTTGATCCTGGCGCCTTGTATAGTCCCAAGCCCCACCAGGAGTGATCCCTTTGCACAGAGCTAGGAGTAAGCCCTTAGTATCACCCCACTGGTTTTTGTCACAAAACAAAACAAAGCAAAGCAAAAATTCTCCAATACCAATAACACACTAGAAACCTTATTGGCACCAAAATAACTTTTTATTCACTTTATTTTTGCCTTTGATCCAATATTCAATTTGTTGTCTTGCTTCTCAGAAGCTAAACATGCTGATATTAGCATACAATCAATAAATAGTTATTTTTCCACCAAATAGTGCCTTCCAAAAGTCAATATTTATTATTAACTTGATTGAACTTTTTATATACTAGTGTAATGCCAATGAGAAATAGCTTAGAGGCTCAGAAAATAGTTCAGGATGCAGAAAACAAGTCTGGCATATTAGAGACCCCAAAGTTGATCCCCAGCACCACAACGCCCCATCAGCATCACTGGGTAGAGGCCTGGTTGGGCCTGAGCACCAAACCACCAGGTTCTCACTGCCAGGCAGAGCATTCTGGGGGTGATCCCAGATCCCAGCAGTGCTGGAAGTGGCCCCTATAAAAATATAGTTGAAATGATATGCTGATATACTGACAAATATATTATGCATACACATACATATCAGTTTTATTGTTTTAACTATTTAGACATATATATTCTCATAAATATCCATATGCCTGCACAAATATATCACTAGTAGTTTGCCAATCGGACTATAAACTTCCCTTTCACAAAAACTTTTTCTCTCAAGCTTTCCCCCACCTAGATTATGATGTCAGCATAAGTAAAGAAGTTTTTGATTCTAAGAATTTATTCAGAGAGGTAAAAAAAAATCATGAAATTGGAGTAAATGTTTCAGAATTCAATAGTTAGTTACATTAGAACAACTAACTATTAAAAACAACTACAATTAGTTTCCTTTTTTCAAAAACAAAAGAAAACGAAACAAAGTACGTTCCCTCACCCCTTATTGAAAGTCAAAGGTAAAAGAGAAATGCTTCATTTCCTGAGTTGAATGTGAACAGCATTTGGTACACAGAGTTATTCAAGTGTTGTGGGCAGATGCTACTCTTTGAACCTTCATAGATTACTCTTAAGCACCAATTAAGCCTTCATCTACAGATCAACTATACATATTCAGTAGAGAATCATTATATAGAAACAAAAGGTTATCTTCATATTTCAAAGGAAAATATTTTGCTCCCTTACTGTGGGAATTTTTAAAAAGCCTCAAAGCTTCCTTTGTTTCAATTAGTTACATTATACTGAACTAACATCAATGGAAATGTATCATGTATACTTGAAACATATATTTAATGATAATATCATCAACCAAATGTAACTCTAAAGAAGGCATCATCTTCTCCCCTTTTTTATCTGCTGTTTAATTTCATTATGATTTCTAAAAATTCTCTGATAGTGTACAGCTGCTCCACTGTTAATAGCCTTGAAATAGAAACGTGTTACATTGCTTAGCGAGAGACATCTGCATACTGTGGAAAAACAAAATCATTTGATGTGATTAATACAGGAAGATGGCTATTCGTATTTTTAATGCATGTTGTTTAAACTCAAATATGTTTGCCTTCCAGCCATTTTTAGATATGTTATTCTGATGTATGATTTAAATGTGTGATGCTTTTAGGATCTACATTAAAAAAAGAATGTTTGCCAGCCCATCCAATACCTCCTGCTGCTAGTTGGCTGGGATTTTTTGAATGTCACAAACAGAGCTTTGATATGGTACCCGAGGGGCTCTTTATGCAGGATGGTGTAAATAACTACTCCCAACATTTGGTTCCACCATCTTTGATCATGTCATCTTGAAATTTGCCCTTGCAATGAGAAAGATTCTTTACTTTTCCATTAGGAGAGCTCATACTATATTTGAAAATGTTGAAGTATATAAGCCCTAGGAGAGCACTAGGACAGGTTCAAAAGTTTGAGGTAGATGGATTAGTATAGACTCAGAAATTACAATGAGGGAGAGCATATGTGCCTTCTATCATTCTTGCAAAGTCTTGCAAATCTCTTGCTACATCATAAATCTCTCCATGTCTATGCCCCCATTCTCTAGCCACTTCACAAGTGGTCAGTCTCTGCCTCAGATTTACACACAAGGGCCTGGAACTGACCTCACTGGAGGGCACGATTTATGGAGTGGAGTAGTGACCTAGTGTGGAATAAGATCCAGCCCTGTTGTCATCCACCTGAAATGCTCCCTCCAGACTGTTTCTGCTTACCATTCATGGCATGCCAGGATTTAAAGGGACCTTAGAGTGCACTACTGCAGCTCTCTCCTTTTACAGGTAAAGACAAAATCACAGACTAAGCAGTCTACCTGAGGGCTGCACATTAAGACAATGTTCTTTTTCTATTCATCTAGAATGTCTACCCTGGTAATCTCCTTTGCCTCCTAAAGCCTGTCTTCCTGACATAACCCGGAGTCCAGAACACACTGACCAAAGACACACTAAATATGAAAAATTCATTGCTAAGGAAGCAAATTTTGCTTTTCATGCTCATTGTTCCCAGAGCAATAAATTAGAAGAGATTTGGAGAAATTTGTGACAAGGCTACGAGACCCAGGAGTCTTTCCCTGCCCTATTAAGTAGACACATGTTTTTTTATAATGTGCAAGTAAGATGTTCAAGTGTGGTATTCTTTAATCTCAACTCAATGCATATGTATGCATGTTCTTGAATTTGGTATATGTTACAAGTGGTATTGCAAACCAATGGGGGAAAGATATATTATATTAAAAATGATGTTGGGACAATAGGGTCAGGTCTCATAAAAATGTTGTCAGGTGTTTATCTCTCACTTATTACAAGGATATATTCAAAAGGGATCAGAAATTTGATACTAGAACACCATTAAATAATTAAAAGGATATTGTAGAAGTTTAATAATCCTTGAAACAGGTTTTATAAATCAATTAAAAATTCAGAAGTCATGAAAGAAAACATTGGTAAATCTGAATACAAAGGGTTAACTTCTCCAACAGAGAAATTAATGTTTCTTCAAACAGAAAAAGAAAACCTCAACATATTGGTAGAGAAAACTGGGCAAAAGATGTAAACATAGCTCACAGAACATAAAATATGAATGACTCCTCAACCTTAAGAAATATGCTTCACTTCACTCATAATAAAAAATACACAAATTAGAGCTACGTTAAGATATTGTTTTTTGCCTATCAGCTTGGCAAAAATCCAAAAATTTGATAACACACTCCATTGGTGAGGCTGTAGAAAACAGGCCCTCTCATATATTGCTTATGGGAGTATATGTTAACATAACCCCATATGGAGAGCAATTCAGCAAAATCTATCAAAATTACAAATGCATATATCTTTTGCCCCAGAAATTTCACTTCTGGAAATTTGTTACAAATGCACTTGCAAATGAATGAAAGGACATATGTTTAAGATATTCATCATAGTGTTGTTTGCAAGTTAAAAAAAAAAACACCTTGAAATGACCTAAATTGTTACAGCCTGCAAATTTCTTAAATAAACTGGTTAAATCAATCATAGAGCCACACAAAAGAATACTATGAAATTTTAAAAAAATAAGGGTGAGCGTCATCTATATAAGTATATGAAAAATCCTTGTGACCTTTATTGGATGAAAAATGAAAAAAGGCAAAATATTGCAGAGTATGTAAGGCAAGCTGCCTTTTGTGCTAAAAGAGAACATAAAACTCTGAGTTTATATTTGTTACTATATACACAAAGAAGAGAGAAAATTTTATGAGAACTTAAATATACTATTTCTAGTAAGAGGTAGTCATAGAAACGAGGGATATATGATCCAGGAATCACAACATTTCTTAATGTTTATTTTATGTATATTTTAGAACCAGAAATATATATATTTTTCAAAAATTATATATTTAAACCAAAGAAAAATAATTGAATTCCCTGTTGGACTACAGATGGTAACAAGTCACTGTGTTAACTTTAAGATTAAGACTCCCAAATTAACTTGAAACTGCCCAGGGTCTTTATACATTTATTTATTTATTTAGTTAGTTAGTTAGTTAGTTAGTTAGTTTTAGCTTTGTTGACTCAAAAACATTTATTTATAAATTTCAGGTGTTTTAAAAGATTTGGGGGATGCATCAGACTAGGACTCACTATATCTTTGCTTCAAAGAATATATACTCCAGTGCAGAAATATATTATATCAAAGAATATATACTGTAGTGCAGAGTATATCTAGTGCTCTCTGCTCAGACTGGAAAAACTGTAGATTCCATATCAAGTGGTTTTGTTTAGTGATGATATCTTAAATGTGAGGATGTTAAATCTCTATTGGTACAAAGTTCAAAAATTCAATATCCTTGATTTTTATGAGCAAACAAGATATGTACAGGCTGGAGGCATTTTTGGTTTCTCTCAATGGCACCTCTTTTCAGATTTCCACAATGTATTTTATTGTTACAATACAATATAATTTGAAACTCTATTCTAAATATGACCCTTGCTTATACTTATTCAGGGTTATAATAATTTCCTGTGATTTATTCTCATGCCTTTTTATTAATGCTCTTGAATTATACAGTGTACCACTACATTCCTTCACTTTCTGTTTTTTCCTCTTCTTAGTTTTATTAGTTTACATTCCATTATGATTAATTTTTCAAGTCAAATATCTGTTCCTAGATATGCATACCAGTGCCTTGAATTGTATTCCTTTTTCCTCTGGCCTCCTAATCCTCTTCAGGCAGATGAGAGATGATGGGAAAACTCTATAAGCTCAGTGTATATTTGTGCATAATCATATTAGCATATTTCAGGACTGAATCCATTTGATTAATGAAACAAAGCAGTGCTTTCAGAGCTGCCCAATGAAACTTTCTGAGATAAGTGAAGTGTTTTCTAGTTGTGCTATCTGATATGGTTGCTGGTAACCACTTGTGGTTAATGTGTCTAGATAAACTGGGGAATTATGTTTTTAGTTTGATCTCATTTAAATTAGTTTAAAATAAAGGCTGGCAGGAGAGGCATAAGATGTTAATGAAAATTGTATAGCCCCTCCCCTTCACCCAAAGTGGTCAGACAGAGCTTCCAAAAGTAGAGTGGTCTAGCAGTAGGAATCTCTGAGCCTGGCATTCAAATGAGATGGTTAAGCTTCTAGATGTGGTGTAGTTTCACACACAAAGATTGAAAATGGCTTTCAAGCAGTTATGAGATAAGACACAACACAGGGATGGGAGAGATAGTATAGCAGAGAAGGCACTTGGTTTGCACAAGGCCTCCTCAGGTTTGATCTGTGGCACCCCCAGCATTGCCAGTAATGACCCCTGAGCACAGAGCCAGAAATAAGCTCTCAAAACCAGTGACTGTAGCCCCCAAACAAAAATGGATACATCACAAAGAATTCATACCATTCTCTATCAGAAAAACAACATCAGAAAGCATCAAGGAAGTTTGGTTAGAATTCTATGCATGTTTATCAGAATTCAAAACTGAATTCCACTTTCTCATTACCTATCAGGAACCCTGAAGGAAATGCCATAGCATGGATTGAACATCCTAGTCTGTGTTAGGAAGGACATGGTTATCCAAAAGGTACCATGTACATAACAATAAAAAAAGTAAACCAAATTTTATTTATTTATTTATTTTTAAACCAAATTTTAGATCTCACTTTCTGGTAGAAATGAACTCCTAACACAATCCATCTGAGCACATAGTAACGGAACTAACAATAGTTATGCCTACAAAATGAAAAGTTTTCCAAGTGTCTGGAGGCTAAGGTCAGTAGGACTTCACACACTACAGGTTTACCCAGTTTAACTGCCTTTAGTTTCCCTTTATGACCGATACTATCAGGTGCCTATAATTCAACATAGTGCTCAAGGTTCTCTACACTTAGGAGCCCATCACTTTGCCCAATCTTTGTCTCTACAAGTTTATTCTTATTCTCTAGTCAACTTGGCTATGCGATGCTTGCTTAAACAGCCCCAGCCGCTCCCACACCTGTGCCCTCACTGAAATGCTTTCAAGTAACAGCCTCCTCTTGCATCTCCATTTGCCCAAGCCCCATATACCCTTATAGATTATTTGGGCGTCATGAATTTTCTGTTGTCCCTTGCCTGGAAGCCCTAACCACATCATGTGACAACTAAATATGTCTTAATGCACTGCTGAATGTGCTCTGGGGACAGATCAGTTTCAGTTTTTAAAAACAAAACACAAATTTTTTGGGAAAAAAACCCTGCTCATAAAATTGGATAAACTATATGTAAAATTTTGGTGTTTGCAACCCACAGGCCTAGGGTAGAATTTCTCTGTAAAGGATAGTAGGGAAGAACAATAAGCTAAATATCCCACTTGTTTTTTATTGATTGCTTTATTGATTGATTTTTGAACCACACCTGATTGTGTTCAGGGATTTGGGTTGGTCACATGCAAGACAAGTGCCCTCCCCACTGTGCTATCTTCTCAGCCCAAATGGCAGCATTTACAGATGTGTATGCACTGATGTCCATTCGAGCAAATCGATAAACAATGGGATGACAGTACTACAGTGCTATTACATTTTTTTTTTTTGGTTTTTGGGTCACACCCGGCGATGCACAGGGGTTACTCCTGGCTCTTCACTCAGGAATTACCCCTGGCGGTGCTCAGGGGACCATATGGGATGTTGGGATTAGAACCCGGGTCGGCCGCGTGCAAGGCAAACGCCCTACCCGCTGTGCTATCGCTCCAGCCCCGCTATTACATTTTTTAAAATGTAGGACTATTGCATTTATCCAGCCACTAATTAAGTTAACTGAAACAGGCATGAGCTCTGCTTTGTTACTTTTTAATTGTCAACATTGTTTAAATTTTTGGAGAGTTTACATAAAAATGAGCCCTGGGCTGGCAAGCAAGCAGCCACAGGGAACTGAAACCTCTCCTTGGCTTAGGTGCCCACATGAGCAACTAGGCCAAAGGGGACCCCTGCAGTTTTAGAAGTGTCCCAGAAGTAGAACTCTAATCATTCATTGGCACTAACGAGGCTCCTCCTTCACTGGTACAGTGGTGGTGAGGGGCATGACCTCCAGAGTAGTGGCTACTTTCTCAGCCACAAATATTTTCCCTTTTCATAGTGCTTTGGACTCATATCTCAACCGCCATTGCATAATTCTTACGAGGACAGCCTAGCTATTCCAAACACATTAGACCAATAGTCCACTAGCCAATTCCAACCAAAAATACTCCCAAAATTCACCAAAATAGTGGAGAACACAAGAATCTGAACAAGCCTAATGTAAAAGAACACACCCCCTGAAGCTGCACTAGAGGCCCCACATAAGTCACAGAGGAGCACCAAAGAGGAAGGAGAAAAAGGAGATTACTATCCACTGAACTGATCCAAGAATCCTGCCTCACAGCGAGAGGGGGGTCACTGATAGTGAACTGGAGGAATCCACCTCCATACTACTGTAGCAACATGAGGAAACAGCACAGATCACCACCATCAGGAGAGGATGAGAAAAAGAGCCCAGAAGCCTCACAGGGAATACCCACAAACACAATCTTTTTGTTAAAGAAATCAGAGATGAAATGTTGAGGATGTTCAATGAGCTCAAAGAAATGGTCAAACAGACATCCAGTAAATGAAAGGAGAATATGAAAGAAACAGTGGAATGGACAGCCAATAAAATAGGAAGAAATGAACGCAGAAATAAGCAACCTACAAACAGAAGTGTCACTAATAAAGAATTTGGTAGATGAAATTAAAAACTCAGTAAGTGCCCTCAACAGTAGAATGACAACAGCCAAACACAGAATCAGTGAGCTTGAAGATAAGCTTCAGAAAGCATACAGGCAATGGGAAAAGACCTCAAAATAGCTCAAGGGTGAACAAGAGACCTAATGGATGCATTCAATAGAAACAACATAAGAATCATTAGAGGACAGGGAGGCAACCTCAATAAAGTAATAACAGTTAAAGATATTATTGCTGAGAAGTTACCAGAGTGGGAGAATGCCGGCATCTAGATCTAAAAAGCCTGAAGGGTACCAGCCAAAAGAGACCCTAATAAAAAGACTCCAAGACATATCATAATCATAAAGATGAATACCATAGATAGAGACACTATACTGCAAGAAGCAAGGTCGAAGAAGAAAATCACATATAAAGGAGCATCCCTTAGACTTATAGATTTATCAGAGGAACCCAAGCCCAAAGACAGTGGTGGGATATAGTAAAAAAAAAAAAAAAAACTCAATGAAATGAACACCTCACCAAGAATATCTAGTTATACTCTCCCTCAGACTGGAAGGAACGATACACTATTTCATGGATAAACAACAACTCAGGAACTTCATAGACTCAAAACAAACGTTGGGGAGTGACGGTAAGGAACTTGGGGATGCTGATACTGGGAAATGTACACTGGTGGAGGGATGGGTATTGGAATACTGTATAACTGAAATCCAATGATGAATGGCTTTGTATCATTATATCACTGTATATAGTGTATTACTGTCATCCCATTGTTCATCTATTTACTCAATTGGGCACCAGTAATGTCTCTATTCCTCCAAGCCCTGAGAATTTAGCAGCCTTTCCTTACTTGTCTTTCCCAACGATTGGAGGCTCTTCAGGGTCAGGGAATAAGAACTATCATTACTGTTTTTGGCATATAGAATACGCCACAGGTAGCTTGCCAGGTTCTGCCCATGAAGGCAGGATACTCTCGATATCTTGGCAGATTCTCGGAGAGGTGTGTGTGTGTGTGTGTGTGTGTGTATGTGTGTGTGTATTACTCTCTATGATCTGTTGCCTACTGTCTGAACTCCCCCAAATATGGTGTGGTTATTATGGAAAAATGGGTAGGAAGTGTCTTATAATGTGTCCAAGCAGTCCGGAAAATGGCCTGGAGTGTCGTGGCAGTTGGGTAGTGGAGGTCGGCTGCTGGGGCTGGGTCCCTTGGGGCAGGGAGGTTCTAACCCATCCCGCTATGGGGCACCCTGAGTAAAAACAGCCTGGCATGTAGGAGTCCCAGGGATTTGTAATGTTCTAAAAATAAATTAATTAAAAATATATTTAAAAAAAGAAGGGCTGAAGGGGCTACTGTGAGACAAGACAAACCCTACAGCACAACAAAACTCTACAGAAAGATGGCACAAAACCCCATGACAATAATCTCTCTCAATGTCAATAGTCTAAATGCACCAATTAAGAGACACAGAGTGGCAAAATGGATTAAAAAAACTGAATCCAACATTCTGCTGACTACAAGAAACACATCTGAACAGCCAGAGCAAATACAGACTCAAAGTCAAAGGATGGAAAGCAATCTTTCAAGCAAACAACTCCCTCAGAAAATCTGGAGTGGCCATACTAGTATCTGACAACATAGACTTCAGGCTGAAAAAGATTAGAAGGGACAGCGAAGACCATTTTTTTCATAATTCAGGGATATGTATACCAGGAAGAAATCACACTACTAAACATATACACACCTCCTAAACATATATACTCCTAAACATTTACATACATATGAGGGATCAGCAAAATACTTAAAACAACTGCTAATAAACTTCAAAGAGGACATTGGTAGCAACACAATAGTAGTTGGAGACTTCAACACCGTCTTATCAGCTCTTGATAGATCAAAATGACTAAAACTCAGCAAGGAAGTTTGACTCTGAAAGAAGAAATGGAAGAGAGGGTTAAATAGATGAATTAGGACTTTTCATCTCTCAAAAAATGAATACACATTCTTTACCAACCACATAGAAAAATTTCCAAGATATATCATATACTGGGCTACAAAACATATCTCAATAGAATCAGGAAGATAGAAACTGTATCAATTATCTTTTCAGATAATGATGTACTGCAGATAGAAGTTAATCACACACAGAAATAGAGAATCAAGTCAAACACCTGGAATTTATACATAAAAATGATGCTTACAGGGCTGGAGAGATAGTACAGTGGGCAGGATGTTTGCCCCACATGTGGCCAACTGGGTAAGATCCCTGGCACTTCACAGAGTCACCTGAGCACACAAGAATCAGAAGTGTGCCCTGAGCACCACTGGGTGTGGCTTCCCCAAAGAAAATAAAACCCAAAATAGAAGTTTACAGACTTTTTTGAAAAACAAAATCAGATTGTGTACATTATTTCCCTCTATTAATTCACCAATCACCAGTTCTTACATAACCAATTCACTAGCCTAAAACCCTGTAAGGATCACACTAACTTTCTTTTATACTTTCCTCAAATCATATGTAAAGAAAGAGGATGTACCTCAAACAATAATAATAAGTCATCAATGTTGTTTTTGAAGTTCAAACTGTTTATTATAAAATAATACAGAACCTTATCATTTTGGTGGCTATTGTTTTGACCTGCTGCGTTCTGTATGACTCATCAAATCCCCAAGAGAGGAGTATATATTAAGATAAAAATGTGATTGAAATAACTTTAGGCGTTGTAATGGAAGCTCCAAGACCATTATCACTTTATCTGCAAGTGCAATTTTTAGGTATTAGAGGATTAGCCAAGGCTGATGGGGTGACAGGACACTTGTTGAAAGCAGAAGTAGGAGGCACTTGAAAAGAAATAAAGCAAGTGAGACATATGTGCTATTAGATGCTAACATTTCATTTCACATCCATAGCAGCTTTCATGTGAAAATTTCCAAGTAGATTTCAGGCAGTAATTGAGCCTCATTGCACTTGATGAGAAGAGAAAACATTTTCCTCATTCTCTGAGCTAGGAAACTGAGTCACTGTTTGCCATTTTGAGAATTTCTCTACAAGAGAACTGGTGATTATAAATGTAATTATCTTCATTTCTGGCCCTCTCCCTGATAACTCATTCTTATTCTTTGGTTTCAAGGGTAATATATGTTAGATCAATTTAGACTCACTCTCAGAATTTAATCAACGCCATCTGCAATGCATAGACTCTCCTCAAAAGTTTACTTTAAAAAAAAATATATCCATGTAAAAACTCGAGAGAAAAAGCAGACAAAAGAAAAAAAAAACATATATTACTATCTGACTTAGAGGTAAATCTTAGAGTTTCCAAAATACCCGTCTTCTATTTTCAATCATCCCCTAACTATCTTCCCTCCTGACCTTCCCATAGCCTCTCCCCACTAGAGACTAATGGAAAAGCAGCTGCTTATTCTCAGCATTTATTTTAATGTCGAATTTTTGAAACATCTGAAGGGAGACTTATAACTTCCCTGACCCATGAGAATTTTACGTTTTTAAGAAAAGAGAGATTTTTGTTAGCTAGATCAACACTTCAAGTATCTAGCAAGTGCTTTCAGTTTAGAAATGAACAATGCATGGGCTTTGACTGTTAAAGCCATTACTCATATCACTTTAAATGAACCATTACAGTGTCTATAATGCCTTTGCAAAACATAGTATTTCTGGAGTGTAGGTATTTCTGGTATTTTGAGTAGGAACTGGACATCACCAATTCTTTTAATAATCATTAGAGATCAAATTCATCTCTCTTAAAACGTCTTTTCCAAGCCATCTCCCTAACCATGTAACAAGCAGAGGAATTACACACTAAATCAAATGCTGGCTTCACTGAAATCCTGAGTTAACCTTTTGCCCCTGGAAAGATAGTTTGAAATGCATTGGATATAGGTATTAGAAGAGCACATGTATTTTTAGCACCAAGAAAAAAAATTAAAAAGTGAATAATGGTCTACCAAGAAATCCTTGTATTGAAAAAGAAATATAAAAACAGTATTTAAGCATTGTGTCTCATCTCCTGCTCCCCAAGCAGGACCTTTCTATCTGTAAATGATAACTTTCTTCACTGTCATTAGCAATGCTGATGTACCAACTCTTCTCTGATGATCAAGCTGAACTTAAGTATGAAACAATAGCTAGTCATCATTACCCCCTGGTATAAGCAAACATTCATCTTTAGCCTGGGCCTTTTCCACTAGACCGCATTATGGCCTTCTGACTCTGTGGGTTGCTCCTTCTCCAGCACATCCCTTCTTCCTACCATTTGATCATCAGCTTTCTCTGTCTGTCATCTCTTCTTGTAACCAGGTGACCTGCCGTGGATCATTTTGTGTTCTCTATTTTTCTAAATTACATTGTTCTCTGGAGTCAGCTGCCCAACTGAAAGAGTTACATATTCTTTCTGTGTTAGTTACTCAACGTATCAATCATTCTGTAACCACCTGTACTACCATTAACCTTCTTCCTGTCTTCCAAATCAAAACGCATTTCTCACTTACATATGTCAACACCAGCCACATGCATTGATTAAATGTCTTTCATTTGAAAGCACACAATCCTACTATCCTTGCCTATGTCTGAGTGCCTCCCATATGCTCGCCACGCAAGCCTAATTCTTCTGTTCTCTTCTTCTGGAAAGTCATTCTTCATTGTAATAAGTTGCCCAAAGTAAATGTATTCATCATCTTTGTCTCTGACAACCATGTTTCTCCACTACGGGAAATTAAACACTGCAACATATGGCCTGAGCAGCAAACTTTAGTGCTTGTTCGCTCAATTGTTTTAACACATTGCCGCCTTCACATAATATTCTGTTTGCCACTAGCATGTCAGGCTTCCTCTTGACATATGCATTAGACATGTTAATGGCAAGAAAGAAACCAACTGAAGCTGACAATATGACGAAAGAAGGGTAAGTGCCTATTAATTACTAAAATTCACTTTTTCCCACTATTTAGCAGGAGAAAGAAGCAAATTAATGCGTTCAGAACATGCCACCACGTTCGCCTGCTGTGGTGCCATATGACAGGTTTTTAAAACCCTGAGTATTACGGAGGAGCTTTGCATAGATTCAGCAAGGCCACTGTAAGTGGCACCAATGCTCTTCCCATCATTATAGACCCTATTGGTTTGCATTTTCTGTTTTCCCTGTTACCAGTTACACAACAGAGACTACAGTTTGTATTTCTTTATGTAGCCAACATAGCACCATGGCTGCATGTTCTGGAGTTCTTTTCTCTATTCTTTCTGCATATAATCTAAATGCTACAATTCACTGAGAAGATGTTGTATGGAAATATACAGTTACTTTAGAGATTATAATTAAGGATCTCTGGGGTTCTAGTCTGAGTCTATTGATTCTAAATTTATCTTTATTTAAACTGCTTTATTTTCTGGTTTGGGTGTCACAAGCAGTGCTCGGGGCTTACTCCCTGCTCTCTACTCAGGGATCCCTCCTGGTGGTGCTTGGGACATGCAGAGGAAGAACCCTACCTACTGTACTATCTCCCCAGTGCACAAATTTACCATGTTAGTAATTTTTCATCCTAGATAGTAATAATTACCATTTATTTTGTTTGATTTTTTTAAATTAAGGCCCTTTCATTTTAAATGTATACATTTAGGATTTATACATGTCCTTAAGCAACAATGAACCTGAAATATTTTGTGTTGAAATATTTTCTTTTATATAGAGAAGTTAAAGGTGTGTTTTGAGATAGGACTGTTACTTGATGCTAAAGGACATTCAAGAGCAAGTAGATTTCTTAGAATTTCTGAGTCCAGTTAGTTTCTATCTTGACAGTTCCTAAAATATCAGGAGCCCTGGGCTCCCAGGATGTCCTTCTAACAGTAATGGTGTCATCTTGAACTCTGTATCAGCCAGTGTCACATGAAGCTTAATTAAAATAAAAATCTTTATGAAGGTGTCCAGATGTTCACAAATGACACTGATCCTATGAAAATCAATTTGAGATTAAACTGGATGCAGAGAGTAACTGGTCCTCATCAAAGTGGCCCTCTGTAGAATTGCCTTTACTCTATAAGTCCATAATGAGAGACACTACAAGAGCAGTCCTGTGAGGTTGAGTATGTGTTTCATAAGGACTTGTTTAAAAGCATTAACAACTAAATATAGTGTTTTGTCTTTCAGAATCTAATAGTAACAAAAATCTTTCAGGTTCAGTACCAGGAAGTGTTGAATATGCATAAGTACCTAGTTTTATCTAAGAAAGGGAGGAAATATTGAATACATGTTACTTTTATTTTCTCAATGATTTAATTGAACATTATAATAATGGCTGGAGCAATAGCACAGTGGTTGGGCTTTTGCCTTTCATGCGGCCAACCCGTGTTTGATTCCTCCTCCCCTCTCGGAGAGCCCGGCAAGCCTGAGCTACAGAGCCTGGCAAGCTACCTGTGCGTATTGGATATGCCAAAAACAGTAACAATAAGTCTCTCAATGAGAGATGTTACTGGTGCCCACTCGAACAAATCAATGAGCAATGGGATGACAGTGACAGTGTGATTATAATAATACACATACAGGAAACTGGAGTGGGAAGAGTGGGTGGGGTTCTTATCTTGAATGCAGCCAATCCAGGACTGATCCTCAGCATAACATAAGGACCCATGAGCCCATCAGGAGTGCTCCCTGAGCACTTGCTAGGTATGGCTCCAATACAAAAAAAAATTTTTAATATAATATACACACATACCTTCTCAAGTGCCTTTATACATGTTCTAAAATAATTGAAAAATGTAAATATATACAAAATCTAGACTTTTGGTGCTTATTTATATTTATGTCATCATCATCATCATCATATTATTATTATTATTATTATTATTAGGTTTATGGGCCATACCCAGGAGTTCTCAATGGCTTATTCCTGACTCTGAGTTCAGAAATCACTCCTGACAGTGCTTGAGAGACCAGATAGGGTGACAGAGATTGAACCAAGGTTAGCCATGAGCAAGGCAAATGCCCTGCCCAGTGTGCTATTTCTTTTGCCCTAAATCTATCCTTAAACTGTAGCACTGCACTGTAGCACTGTTGTCCCATTGTTCATCGATTTGCTTGAGTGGACACCAGTAACGTCTCCTTTGTGAGACTTGTCCTTACTGTTTATGGAATATTGATGCCAAAATGGGTAGCTTGCCAGGCTTTGCCATGTGGGCAGGATACTCTAGGTAGCTTGCCGGACTCTCCAAGAGGGACAGAGGAATCGAACCTGGGTTAGCTGCGTGCAAGGCAAATGCCCTACCCGCTGTGCTATCGTTCCAGTACAAATCTATCCTTAAACACATTTCAAAATATACCTTCAGGACTCAAAAGATTACTCAAAGGACTAGAAAGAAATTCCTAAGTGGGAAAGGCCCTGAGTTTGATCCCCAGTGCTACATGTTCTTCTGAGCACCCCTGAATCTAGCCCTCAAGGTTTCTCATCACTCTTGGATGTGACCAAGCTGCATTGTACCACTGCACCTGAACGTGAATTATTTACCATGGTTGACTGTGTATCCAGGAATGGCCCCAGGTACCCTGAACACAGGAGCTGTCTTCCCCATCATTTAGCAGGGAAAAGTGTACTATGCCCATGCTCACTATGGTTAAATCACCCAATATCTGTTTGAGAATTTTTCTATCCTATACAAAAAATACAGTTGAGTTCTTACATAGGAAGCTAAAAAAGACTTATAGGAATGCATGCATAATATGCATCTTTGTGGATTATATCTGGAAATTTTCACTGTCACACTGTCGGCCCATTGTTCATCGATTTGCTCAAGCAGGCACCAGTAATGTCTTCATTGTGAGACTTGTTGTTACTGTTTTTGGCATACTGAATATATCACGGGTAGCTTGCCAGGCTCTGCCATGCAGGCAGGATATTCTCTGGAGCTTGCTGGGCTTTCCGAGAGGGATGGAGGAATCAAACACAGGTCAGCTGCATGCAAGGCAAACACCCAACCTGCTGTGCTGTCGCTTCAGTCCTCAAAGAATACCAAGTAAAAATTTTCTTACTATAGTCACTACATTAACTGAATAGAGAAATTTGCAGTGATGTGTGAGAAAGGTTAGAAACTATATAGTTTTGGGCCTGAAATGTAGTAGTAGTGCTTTGAATGCCTGCCTTCCTAGTGTAGGGTCACAATTTCAAATCCCGATTCTCCTCCATGGTACCCAAGCACAGAGCTTGGAGTGGCTTCTGAGCATTGCTAAGTTTATCCATACCTCTCCCCTTACCAAAGGAAAAATAAAAAGAAGAAAAAATGGGGACAAGAACAGAGATGTAGTATAGGGATTGAGTCACTTACCTTATATGTGGATGACCTTGGTTTTGCTTGCTACGGCAGATTTCCTAAGCACCATCAGAGGTCACTTCTGACCACAGAGCCAGAAATGGTTCCTGAGTACCAATGGGTGAATCCTAAAAACAAAGACAAGAATAAAGAAAATGGGCCATCGTGCCACAACTAGTGTTGAAGAATCCGGGCCATCCTGGCAGGCACTGCCAACTGGAGATTGCTCCAGACCCTAGATCGGGCCAACAACACTGGGGTGCCAGACGGAGAAGGTACAGCCAGCATGCCTTCTCCAGATGGAGCCCCAGCGACATTGAGCTTCTACTAACATGGCTCCGGTATGAGGGACTGAGACATCTCTAAACCACACAGCTCTATACGCGACCTCTCCTGATATACAAAATATATGCTCAGGAATGGCTCCGCCACCCCGGAGCGTCCATTATCCCAGAGGCACAGAAACCAATTTCAGAAACGCATATACTCCTGGACTCTGAATTAAGCTATGGCCCCGTGCAGACCCGGGAGGGGGAGGGTTTCTGTCCCTTGGCCTTTTCCCCCCTGAGACAGCATGGCGACCGCCACCGTTCAGGACCAATTGGACAGAGAGGTAGGAGTTTGCAGTGATGGGACAGGATGCATGGGGAATCTCACAATGGGGGAAGCAGAACTGGCCCTGCCTCCTGCCCAAATGAGACCCCGAGCAGTCACCCATGGACAGCTCCTTTGCTCCTGAACAGTCATGATCCTAGCGCCACAGAAACCAATCTTGGAATGCAGCAGCTGCTGGCAGAAATACCTCTGGAACTAATACCAGAATTCCAAATCTGGGCGGCTGCTTTCGCGACCATGCAACATCATATGCTCTTTGTTACCAACAATAGAAAACATACAAACTAATGATGCCATTCCGAAAGTTCTGACTGTTGGGGGAAAAACTCCAAATAGTGATTGTGAGTTTCCTGTCGAAAATTGAATGTAATTAAAGTAAGGAAAGAGTAAAGTGAAAATCATCTGCCACACAGGCAGAGGGAGAGTGGGGGGGTGTGGTATGGTGGGGTTATTGGTGGTGGAACATGTGCACTGGTGAAGGGATGAATGTTTGAGCAAAGTATGACTGAGACTTGATCCTAAAAGCCCTGTAACTGTTCTCACGGTGACTCAATTAAAAAATAATAAAAGGAAGAAAGAAAGAAAGAAAGAAAGAAAGAAAGAAAGAAAGAAAGAAAGAAAGAAAGAAAGAAAGAAAGAAAGAAAGAAAAACCCTTTTTGAAAAATCAACCCTCCCCCACCCCTGCAGCTGGAAAGATAGTAATATAGCAAGTAAGGCTCTTGCCTTGCATACTGCTAACCTGGGATAGGTTTCTGGCACCACATATGTACCATTCTTCCTCAGTACTGCCAGGACTGATCCCTGACCACAAAGCCAGGAGTAAAAAAGCCTCGAGATCCACCAAATAGAGTCCCCCAAATAAAACCAAACAAGCAAACATCAGACTCCCAAGTCATCTAGTTAGACTAAAGTAAATCCTAAGGTTCCAGATTAGTATTTGCAGCTAACAGGTCCTTGTTCGGTACTTGTTATTTAATATTTAAGTAGAACCCCAGAAATGAAGTAATTTCTAAACGTGTTTGAGCGATCTGAAAGATTGAAATTACTGAGTTGAGTTGCACCTGGAAAAAGTTGACAGTAAGTGTGTCTTTAAGCAGACATAACAACCTCTATACCGCATGCCAATTAGGAGAGTGTTAAACTGCATCCTGGATTACCAACTGCTGGATCAAGAGACACCCTCATAACAGATTTTTGTAATAGTTTGTTTTGGAAAGCATGAAGTTTATAGGACTTTTTAAAATAAGTCTGACAATAATCCATTGAATTTCTGCTGTACATATATTAGTCGGTGTGCAATTGGCTGTCCTCTGCTTTGCCACTGATTTTTATGGAATCATCCCAAGAGCAAAGCATACATAAAGGACAGCTTTCTAGATAGTTACTCAGACCCACATCACACTTTGCATGAGCGTGAAATAAATCTTTATCTATCCCACCACGTTCTAATGGCTGTGTCTCTTCCATACCCACATAGGAGGCACATAAAAGATGTAAGTGGAAAGTGAATATGGAAACCACCATTGGTTCCTAGGTCTTAACTTTTCATTTTATTGGTAAATATAGGTAATCATGTCTGAGAAGCACAGGACTGTGTTATTTTCAATTAGAGGTCTGGAATCAGCAATACAAGCTCCCAGACGGTCTTTAAAAGTTTTATTTTTAAATCACGCTATGGTCTGGAAGAGTATTTGACCAATCATTCATATAGTTATTTAAAAAACATAGTTAATAAGCAGTTTCTGTAGTTGGTTAATTTCCTAAATATTGATATCAGAGTGAACCAAAGAAATATGGTCTTTTTCTTGAAATTCCTAATTTTCCCAGGGGTTGGGGAACATGTATGCATCCACATATATATACACACATAGAATCAATAAAAAATTAAGCTGGTTGTATAAAGAAACTGGAAAGAGGAAAATATGAGAACAATCAGAGTAGAAGATGTTGCTTCACATGTCTCCTTTGAAGAGAAGACATTGAGTTAGGACCTGAATGACAAGAAGTTTGCCCTACAAAAATCTGGGTGAAGAAGCTTCAGAAAGAAGCAAAAGAAATGGTTTCATCTCTAGGATAAAGAATAAGCTTGGTGCACTTGAAAACTAATAAGAAAGAAGGTATGGCTGTAGTCTACATGAATAAAAGGGAGTGGAAATAGGTGTATACAGAGAAGAACAAAGAAACCAGGTCCTGTAGGATATTGAAGACTCAATATAAGGTTTCAATTTTAATCAACCTCATTAAAAAGTCCCACGGGTTTTTTAAACAGAGAGGTGACTTGATATGACCCCCATTTAAGAGATCATTCTAGTTACTGTGTGTATAAAGTAAATGATGGTGGAAAGAAGATGAAATGGAGCAAGCAATTAGGAGGTGCTGCAATCATGTAAGCAGTAAAAGATAAAGACACATGATGTAGAAATGACAATGTACCCAGACTTATTTGTCCATTACAATAATCTGGGAGTATGAACTTTGGATCAAGAAGACAGAATCCCTGAAATTTCAAATTTCCAAAACCAGGATACATGGGAAACCAAGCAGAACACGATTATGGTAGGTGGGACACAGGTGTTGATTTTGGAGGCTCCTCCCATCCCAGGTGATTCTTAGTTGCAGGAAAATTTAGGAACCACTATATATAGTATTCCAGAGACAGCTCTCACAGAACCCTTTTAATGGGTGAGATAGAGGCTGAGATAGAGTAAATGAAGGAATAAAATAGCAAAACTGGGTTGCATGATAAATTGGGTGGAAAATGTGGGGCTGGGGTAAGGGGAACCATTTGAGGAATAGGTTTGGGGTAGAATATCTTAGAATCAAATTTTGATTTTTGTTTTGTTTTCCTTGGGAGTTACTCAGTAGTGTTCAAGGGTTACTCCTGGCTCTGCACTTAGGAACTATTCCATGGTGCTCAGGGGACTGTGTGGGATGTTGGAGGTCAAACCTGTGTTGCCCATGTGCAAAGAAAGAGATCAATCTGCTGTACTATCTCTCTGGCACCAGATATCCAGTTTTGAATGTAGAAGTCTGTTATCTGTTAGATATTTTATATATTGACCTTATAGAAGCAGCAGAGAGATCAAAGCTAAAGATATAAATCTTGTAGACATAGGTATGGAATTCATATAAAACCCAGAAATGACATTAAAACACATAGTGAGTATAGTTTGAGTACCAAAAGAATTTAGAATTTGCAGTGGTCTGTAGTCTGACTCTGAATCCGCTTTCCTTTGCCTTGATTCTTTGCTCTCAAAAGGGGAGAGTAACTTTCTGAGACACAAATTTGGGTTCCAGAATTTCTAACTTTAGTGTGGCTGCTGGTTTACTGAATTTTTTTTCTATTTTTTAATGCCTTCTAGTTAGTCTTTCTTGTTTGACTCTACCAATTTCTAGCTTTCAAGTACCATTACATCTTATAGTATATGGTATACCAGTGAGACTATTCAATGCCAAGAACTATGTTTGGAAAAATGAACAAGTCTGACCATCCCTAAATCCTTTTCACCTCTCAGTACTGCTTATTATTTTATAGTATTGCTAGTTAGCACTTAGAAGTTAGTTGACTCTTTCAAGATCTCTATGTTCAAGACAGATGTTTCCAAGACAACAAAATTATGTTCTGGCTTTGCTTTTGCAAAATTAATATGTAAGATTTCATTCTTGATATTTTATATGATCAGGTTAGTGATGGTTTTTTATTCCTGTAAATCAACATCTTAAAAATAATTGTGCTCCTGGAATGAACCCACCTGAAATTGAATCTTAGTTGAATGTAAATGATTTTCTATCTGGTTATAGACAAGTTCTTCAAGTCTTTTAATTTTCTTTAGAAATTAAAAAGAAGTGGAAGGAAAGAGTAATTAACTGTAATTGCTTCTGAATGAAAAGTTTTATTTTGAAGACTCAGAAAACCATATAGTTTGCTGAGGATTAAACTGGGATTGGCAGCGTAGAAGGCAAGAACCCTATGTACTGTTGTTCTGCAAGTTGTTTTAAGAATGAAAACAACTTAGGACCAGATGGTACATGGGGTTAAGGCACTTATTTGCCAACCCCCAACCTTGCTTCAAATCTCTAGCATCAACAGGTGTGTGGCCAATTGCCACCTAACACTTCAGCCAAAAAAAAGAAAAGAAAAAAAAGAAAATCGTTGATATACAACACCTGAACAAAGAACCCTGCTCAGAGTAAGCACTTGATAAATGTTTTCTACTCTATTAGTGCCCCAGCTCACCCACAGTCTCTGCTCCCTTTGAGCCCTTGAGAACATTGATTCTTGAGCGTGTTCTTAAACTGTTGATAGCTTCAGTCCTTCTCTAGGCATTTTTAAAATCTATTTTTATTGAGGTAACATCAACTTACAAGAGTGTAAATGTTTTACTCTAGGCATTTGATTCTGCACTTTTCTTTATTTTCCTAAGAAGCTGCTATGCTCAGAGCTCCCTGCTCAGGCTCAACTGCAAAACTCACCATCGAGACCTGCACCTGCCCACTCTTCCCATTTTCTACTCATTGAATTCCACTTAGCAGCTGCATCCATTTTCCAACTTTCCGCTAATGAGTCCATCAGCTACGGTTTCCCCCAGGGCAACTTTCCAAGGTTACCTTATTACAACACAATATCTGTAATCATATTTAATCATACATTGAGATGGAAAAACAAATAACTCCCACCTGACTATAAAGAGATCTTTTTTCCATATTATGTGGAGCTGTTTAAGGGTCTTCTTCAAAAAGCAATATAGAAAGTGTCTTTAGTAGCTGGAATAATAGTAGAATTATGAGATGGAAGTGTTTAGGGACCTTAGAGGTGGATCAAGAAGCTATTGATTTACTTTAATTGGTTGAATGATCTAATAATCTCCACCCTTGAGACTGTGTTGAAGATCAAATTTTCTGCTACAAACAGTCTGGCTTGTTTAAAAGTCACTTCAACTTTGGGGTGAGGGACTGGAGGAAAAGGAGAGAGAATGAAAAGATTTTATTAGTTCAATTGAGGAAAAGGTTAATTAATGTGTTTTACAGTTTTCTTTTGGAAATCTGCTCAGGATGTGGAAGTATGGGAGTTTTTGACAGAGACCTTTGCTATTTTCCAGCCAAATATCTCTTCGATCCTCATTCGTTATAGAGAAGATCCCAGTGTGCGTCAGAGAATATAAAACTGATTTTTGAAATTTCACATCCACTGTGGACATGTAAGGCTTAGAAACCTTGCCTGCACACTAGAACTCCCAGGCCGTGCCCATGGGTCAGAGCACAGGGAGATTAGCTACACATGTTCTCCATCAGCACCATCATGCTGTTTTGGTGCCTGGACCTCGTCTTGTGAGAGCTGGTTAATGAAAACTGGTGTGATAAAAAATAAACAGTAAAGTGATATTTTGTTTTTCAGTGCAGACTTTCAATCTGTTCGTGGGTGAGAGCATCCACTGGACTCTTCCCCTGCTAACATGCAGGCCTAACTTTCATTAACATCAATGAGAGGAACACATGAATAGAAGAAAAGATCCTGAGACCCCACAGTGAGTTACAAGTGAGCATAATTTTGACAACCTGTGAGATGAGAGCATGGGGCTATTCTGATTACCCTGCACTCAGAGGAAAAAATAGAACCAAGATTGCTTTGCAGGAGTCACTTACATTCATGCATGTGCTTCTATGATAACTACACAGAAAGTTCCACATGAAAAATAGAAGGAAACAAATAAATGTGCTCTGATGAAAGGAAGGGGAGTGGCTGATGCGTATTCTTATGAGTCAGGATTCTAAGTGTATCATGTGTACAAAGAAGAAAGGCAGCAATGAACACATATCTTGGATTGAACAAGCAGAGATGTTATTTCACTTCCTCAGTTCAAAAAGAACAAGTTAGGACACAGCATGTTCTCTTAGTTCCATCAGTGCTAGGTTCATGGATTTTCTGGTCAAAATTTGATGCAGTGAGTAATAGTCATGAAAAACTGTTTTCACATGTAAGAGTCCTTCCCTTCATTTGATATGGTGAGCATTTTTGGAGTAACTTTTTAATTCATGTTCTCTCTGCAGGGTGCTAACTGATAAAGCTACTAACAATTACAGGGTCATGCTGTTATTTTCAAATTAGAAAATATTTCATGGACAGCTTTGACAGCCATGCTCTATCAAGAAAAAAAAATCAGCTTCTGTCTGAAGAAGGATGAGTACAGAGCTGCGTTATGGGAGACCCTGGCATGTGGCAGCATGCAGCTACTTAGCTAATGACTGGAATCATTGCATATCCACAGTCTGAGTTATAGAATTTCTCCCTGCAAATTTAGCATTCTGCAGCATTGAGAAATATAGGTGACCTTTCAGAAATGTTTTGATGCTGAACTTAACCATCAATCTTGATATAATTCATGTATACATATTTATTTAAAATTACACATGTATGCCTGAGTTACTTTTTATTTCTACGTGTGCTAATGTGTTTCTAACATGAACACTTAGAAGCTGACTCTTAATAATGATTTTCTCAAAAAAAATTTTTTTGAGAGGGTGAATGGTTTGGGTTAAATCCTGTGGTGCTCAGGAATGTTCTGATGTTCTCATTTGATAGTGATCATTAAAAAAAGCATTTTATCATCTTCCTTTTGTAGTACCATGGAGAAAGAAAGAGAAATCATAAGACAACTGCATTTCTGTACAGTACTATGTGCCACGCACTCTGCTTTGCACCTTTCATACATTATCTCATCTAATCCTTTAAACACACCAATGAGTCAACAAGTAGCGAGAATGAGGTTTAAAGCAACCTGACTCAATAGTATGTATTTGGGGATAACAAGTACCCAACTATTCTACCCAAATCCAAAGTCTATAAACACCACTCTGGGGCTCCTTGGAGAGGAAGCATTGTCTGCCCTTGCTTGAAGAAGAGAAAGCAAAGGAGGTGATAGGATATAATAACAGATTGCCAAGCGCCCACAGCGAGAATAGATTCTTTTGTTCTCCTAGTGTTACTCATAATTCATAATATCTCGGGTCTATTTCCACTGTTAAATGCAACTGCTATCACCTGAATTTCTTGGTCTGAGAACTGTCCATAGGTTGAAGGAGCTTGCTTTATGGGCAGGACAAGTAGGAAGCATTTAGAAATATAAGTCCCCGTAGGTGTGGCCAGTAACCCTTGACGGACAGGTTTGGAGGTATGACTACTCAGCTTCTAGTCCCTGAAAGGCCCCTCGAGGTGTGACCCCACTGGTTCCAAACTCCTGGCTGGCTTAAGTAAAAAATTACCCTCATGGTACTTTGGTAGTGCCCCCTATTGTACTCTTGTTTGGTCTCTTATATTTGTCAGCAATTCCTCATAAGTAGCAGGAGCATTTCACTGTTAGATAAATAGATGATTCCTGTTTTATCACTGGAAATAGTTGTTTTGATTAGGAGCACACAGGACTGGAGCAATAGCACAGCGGGTAGGGAGTTTGCCTTGCATGCAGCCAACCCAGGTTTGATTCCTCTATGCCTCTCAGAGAGCCTGGCAAGCTACCAAGAGTATCCTGCCCTCACAGCAGAACCTGGCAAACTACCCATGGCATATTTGATATGCCAAAAGCAGTAACAAAAAGTCTCACAATGGAGATGTTACTGGTGTCCACTCGAGCAAATTGATGAGCAATGGGATGACAGTACTTCAGTGCTACAGGAACACACAAGTTTTCTCTATTTCAATCTTAGTAGAAGGCCCTTCAAAGCAGATGAGTTATATAAGGTTGAAATCACAGTAAAACATAAAGATATATCTTGATTATAATGTAGAAAACACTGATGCTATTTCTCTTGTTGTTAAAGATATTTAAAAAGGAAATAGCTAGCTAAATTTCTGTGAACTGACATTATATAACAGAATGGGCTTGAGTCTTCAACTTTTCATAAACTACACAATAATCTTGCTACAGCTTTCTCAATATGTCAAATGTGGACAAAATGAGAGTTATGTCATTGAGAAGCTTCAACTTGATTTAGTACCCTAGAGTTTTGTATATACAGCATAGTTACACACACACACACACACACACAACTTTAGGGCATGAAAATCATTAAGGAATCTCAAATGGTAGTCACTAATACTTTCAGTTTCAGAAGCTGAATGTCTCCTTGAAATTTAGGTTTCTTTTAAAAAATTTTATATATATATATATATATATATATATATATATATATATATAGGCAATTCATGCAGTGCTCGGGGCTTACTCTGGGCTCTGCAGCCAGGGATCACGCATATGGGATGCTGATGATAGAATCCAGATTGACAGCATGCAAAGCAGGGGCCCACCCACTGTACTATTACTCTGGCCCCTAGGTCTCTTATTATGAACCTCACCTATCTTTCCCAAAAGTTTGACTCCACAGAGATAGTCCAGCAGGCAGAGTGTTAGCCTTGGTTTGATCCCTGACACTCCTTGTACTTCCAGGAGCCTAGTCATAATCGATCCCTAAGCACAGAGCCAGGAGAAAGCCCCGAGTTCCACTGGGTGTGACTCCCAAAGCCAAAAGCAATAAAAAGCAGAAGTTGAGACTGGAAATAAGAGCCTAGGTGCATCGTGTGTCATGCTATTTATACTTCTTTATTTAACACTAAAGAGTTATGTGGAACAAGCATCATCTCAATTTACAGAAGCCTCTGACACTCAGTGTCAGTATTCTCAAGATCAAGTCACAGGGCTTGTTCTAGATTCAGGCCTCTTGATTCCAAACTCACTTTCTTACCAAGCAAAATTTCCAGGAATGGTAATTTTGATTCTTTAGTCACTCTAATTGCTGGCATGGGGAAAAATGGACTAAATAAGCATGCATGTATGAATATGTGCTCCTTACCTTGCAAAGCAACATTTACACAAAAGGAAATGTCCACCTCAGTCAGGTCACCGCGATGATTTCTCTCCATGGTGATCTTCTAAAACCAGGTTATAATTAAATCTCTATCTCTACCATTACTTAACCTTGGGAAATTAAACATCAGAGAGCAAAAAAAAAATCACCCCATATTTCCAAAATATCTTTTCAAGAACCTGTTAAATTGCTCCAAAAGCCCTGTTTTCGCCTCTTTGCTTTCAGTTCTTTCATTCTGCAGACTGTTGGGGGTTGCCCTGAGAATCAGACATGGAAATGTTTCAGAGATTTTTCAATTTCCCTAGCAGTCCTCCAACCTAATGAGCCTTGAGAGAAATCCTGAAAGAACCACAGGGGCACTCCAAGAAGGACCCCCTCCTCCTCCTCAGCAGAAGTCTGTGTTCATTCCAGGGCCAGCAAGTTGGGTAAGGGGACAGCCAGATGCCTCTGGCATAGAAACTCATACCACACTTGATTCCCACTTTCACCTCCTGCTGAAATTTTGGAAAACTGTGAGGGTGACCGCTGTCTCTCTCTTTTGCATAGTAGAGAGATTGGGAAGAGGCCAGGCATTTCTCCACTGACATTTTTTTTTTCCCTTTAGACCAGCAGTTCCCACAGAACCCCCTGAGAGCCTAATGCAATTTGTACCAAAGAAGAAATTATTCTTGTGAAAGAAGCTATATTCCATGCAAATGGTATTTGAGTAATAAAGGGTGTGAGGGGTTGGAGAAATCTAATGCTTGAATTTGTGCAGAGAGCAAGGGGCAGTGTTTTTAGTCTTTCTGTTAAGACAAAGAACTAGTATTAAGACAAGTACAGTCAAATTCCCTGCCCTGTGTTCCCCTGTCAGAAATCCATTCTTTTTTATTATGCCATATGCGTAGCTGGAGGTTATATTGGAATGCATAAATCTCTTGTGAGCCACAAAACGTTAAGCTGCCGTTGTCCTCATAATTTCATTATCTCAGTTTCTGCCCTAAAACGTTTAACACTAATTGAACACCCGAGGTTTTCCTGCGAAGTTTATTTTCTGAACATTATTGAAGTGCTGTTGATAAAAGTCAGAATTTATGGAGTCAGCACTCCTTAAAACATTGTGATGGATATAAGCAGGATTTTTTTTAAGAGCAGGAAGATTTTTATGAATTTGCCTGGAATTTCAAAGTCTTTCAATCACTCTACATTATAAAGCTGTCTATTTACAAGGATATTTTCCAAGAACGAAATTACTTTACTGAATCCAACCTGTTTATGTACAGTTTGGATTAGACATACTTGGCTATCAGATCTAGTTTACATTTCAGGTTGTCTCTAGATGTTTATTCTGTTCTGATTAAAAATACTTGACTTCTTCCCCACCTACATCTTCCATGCTCTGGGTTCAGGCTACCTTAAATAATTCAAATATTGGAAATCATCTTACTAATGACAGTACATGCTTTTTATCTGAAAGAAATACATTTTCATGACATAAGCCATCAAGCATCCCTTAGTCCTTTCAGAGAAGAAACAGTTCCTGTGAGGTTTTTTTTAAAGAAAAATCATAATAAAGACAAGACATGTGTTAAATCTATCTCTTATATATTGTTTGCAGTCAGTTAATTTTACATATCTCAGGATATAATTTAGCTAAAAAATAATTGATTGTGTCTTGGTATTGCTTATTGGTTTGCATTTATGCTTATAGACATGCAAATACATGCATAACCAAACACACACAACTTACGGTACATACTATTTTGACATGTGTGGTCGTACAGAGCACATAACTGCATTTTAGCTTCAAAAAATGAAGCAAATCTTAAGAGTTCACTGTCCATTTCTCATTTAAAAAGTGAGTTGTTCCTGTAACTATAGCAACTAACAATAGACCAGCATTTTTCTGTCATTATAATAATTGGAAAACAAAATCATCTATTTTAAATTATAAAGCATGGAGAGTATTGTACTTCTAAAATCACCCCCTCTACCAGCTAAGAAGAGCAGACATTTAAAACACTTGGGATTGGGACTTCACTTGCCTAGATCAAAATATAGTTTCACAGAAGGGCTAAGCAAAAGTAAGTTTAGACTTTTGCAGGAACCACATGACAGGAAAGAAAAATGATAGAGTATTTCCATCTTGGATCTTAAAATAAGTAAAATTCAAAATTACTTTTACAAGTAATTATATAACAAAACCCTATGTTTTTTTCTAATTTTTTTATTTTTATAATTTTTGTATTCAAGGAACGTAGTTTGGGTATCTCATTGTAATATTCAGTCTCTACCCTTTATTAACATTTACTACCATCATCTACAAGGGATAATTTATTTCAGTCATAAAAGAAAAGACTTTCTCTCCCTTTCAATAAACTCTTTCTGTATTCACTCCTCTCCTATTTTAATACCATTCTTTTAGCAAGAAGACTGATAATATTGTAAGGCATTAATGATGGGAGATTGTCAATGAATCATTTTACTTTATATTTTGATGTAAATTTTAAAATAACAGTGTACTTCAATAACTTAAAAATTTAAACCAAAAAAATTTTAAATTATAAAAATTACACATTAGATCACTCATGGTTCCAAAAGATTTTTGTATAGGTAGAAAATAACCTCTTAATAAACAAAAAGAATTAAAACACTACGTATCAAAAGTTTATGCTATAGCTGAAAGATTCATAGAGGGATATTTATTACCTTTCTGTTTTCATCAGAATTTTAAAAAGTAAAAATTAATGTATTATTGATAAATTTTAACATGATTCAATTATAAAGGAAACCTATATTTAAGAGAATTTTCTTTTCTGTTCTTTGTCTCACAGAGTTTTCCTCTTAACAAAAGTGAACTGCTACTCGTAATGACTTTGACGCAAGTGCGTTCTCCCCAGAGGTGTTCAGATGTGTTCTAGTGTGAAGTGACAACTGAAAACTTTCCTACATTGTTCACAGAGGTGCTTCATAGTGAGATAGCCACGTGTTGCCTAAGATTTGAAAAGGACAGATTGTTGGAAGAAGTCTTTAAGAGGACTTGACAATTGGTTGACCCATGAGAGAGACCCGAGCAGTCAGAGGTTCCTCACCCATATCCTTCACCTAGGGATGCTGCCCACCATTTCCACAGCAGGAAGGAGTCATTTGTAAGGACATAGCCAGGACAGAGCAGCATGCAGAGACCATCCAGGAGAGGGATGTGACTGAATCTATGTAAGGCTTCTGTATAAACTTTCACATTTCTGGAAGGCAGTTTTTTGGAGATTACTCATCTTTGTCACAAAAGATAAGCCTCATTCAAAAGCCCTGTTACTTATCTTCAGTCTGCTGCCTATCAGTATGGAGTGTCCTATCACCTCCTTTGGCTCTTTCTTACTCTCTGCGCTCAAGGGACAACTTGGCTTCACCTCCAAAGCTTCTGAATTTATAAACCAATAATTATTTTGTAGGGCAACACCTAAGTTTTTCCCAAACATGCAGATAAAAGGGCTCTACCCCCATCCTCATTTTCTAAAAAGCAAACATAAATTTGCAAAGGTGTGACTTCAATCCTGTACACAAGCAAGGACATAGTTGATGACTGGAGACATCTTGGTGAGCCAGGAGACAAGCATCAAAGGAATCTGAATGACACATTTTCCTAATTAGCTCATATTTTACTCTAGTTTTTCCATTTGTTCAGCTTTTCACACTTTGTTGTCCCTAAAATCTCAGTCCTTTTTCTGTCACTTCTCTAAACATCTAATTTTCTTGTACTATAACATTCAATTTCTCACTACTGAGTACAAAGTTTCAGTATTCACTTGTACATGAGCAATACACAAGTTAGCACATTTGTTTTTTATTAAGTAGTGTTTTGTTAAATTCAGTTTATGGGGTTCATGACAGAGAATGGGTCAGGGTAGTGAGTAAACTTACTTTATAGTTTCAGATTTTTCCATGTCCATGTGCTTTGTTTACAGTGTGACTTCTCACATGTAAAATTGGAGGGAAAAAACCAGCAAAGACATTCCCATACTCCTTACTTTATGTTTTATCATTTCTAGGTTGAATTCCCAGATGTCTTTTAATGTGTTGTATAATGCCCATGTTTTTATATTTCAATTTGTTTCTCCAGTATAAGTTAACCTACATAAATGTGGAAAATTTCAAGACTTTCTTACAACTTTTACATTCATAAACTTTTACATTCATGAGCCCTTGATCAGGTGTGAATTCTTAAATACTGAGTAAAAGACAATAAATTAATGAGTGATAAGATAATAATCACCTATTCCTTCATACCTAGTAACCACACGCTTACCATTTTAAGACACATCTGTCCTCAGTTTCTGTGCCTCAAAGTCTGAGCCCATGCTTAGAATCTCCAACAGTTGCAGTCAAGGGATCCCAAGTGGATCATAACTGAATCTCTTCTGCAGACTCAACAGAAAATCAGCTTAAGGAGAGAGAACAAAAGGGAATGACCTGCTGCAGAGGCAGGGTGGGGTGGTGGGGGATGCGGTGGGGGTGGTGAGAGGGATACTGGGATCATTGGTGAAAGTGAATAGGCACTGGTGAAGGAATGGGCAAACGATCACTGTATCAGTGAAATGCAAACACAAAAGTTCATAAGTTTGTAACTATACATCACAGTGAATCTCTAATAAATTTTTTTTAAATAAAAAAAACTCACAAGATTGTTGTGAGAATTCAGTTGTTTATAGACTATTGGATGATCATCTGTGCCTTGGTGATTGTTAATTTAGTTCCCTGAAAATTAGTCTCTAAAAATATGGAAGGTTATTTCATTAAATATATCAAAGAATTGATCTACTTATCTAGCTAGGAATCATAGTCTTATAAGCCAAAGACGATATAGCTGAGTGTCACCCCCAAGCTCTAATTTATATGTTTAAACACTAAGATCAATAGGCAGGTGTATTAGAAGGGTGATTTGGGGACAGATGTTTAAGCCAGGAGAGTGGAGACTTCATAAATAAGATTATGTAATATCAGCAGAGACCATGATGAGAGATCCCTAGCCCTTCCACCACCCCATTTTGCCAAGTGAGGAAACAAGAACTCAGACTTAGAAGGAAGTTTACCTGACCATGCTGGCAACTTGATCTTAGACTTCCAGCTTCTGGAACTGTCAGAAGTAGAGTTTGTTAATAAGCAAGAGTCTGATATTTTTATATAACAACCAGAACTAAATCATAGAAAGTAATATCCTATTTTCTTAGCCATATTGTATTGATTAGAAGCAACTCATTAGATTAAACCAAACCCGAGGGAGGTAATTACCCCAAAATTTAAATGCCAAAAGTGGGAGCACTTATAAGTACATCTGAGAATTTTCCTGTCTCATGTAAAAACAAATGATATTCCCACATTTTTGTGTATATACATATAGTATTTCCAATGTAATCTCTGACATGTGCCCTAGCAAATAAGAAGCAACAGATAGCTGCCCCATATTCTTTGCATTACTCTACACTGAGTACTCATGGGAAACCTTAAGTATGAAATATAGGACCAGAGATATGTCTAGTAATGCTTTTAAGGCATTTGCATTGCGCATAACTGACTCAGGTTTGATCCCTGGCATTCTATATGATTCACTAAGTCCCTCTAAAAAGTGATTCCTGGGCACAGAACCAGGCTTAAGCCTGGTATACCACCCCAAAAGGGAAAAAAATAATAGCAGACTTTTCCGTATTCCTTACACTTGTAGGGGTTGTGTCCGGATAAGATCTTAGGCAATTCTCAAGATTTCCCATAAAGCTATTTATAAAGACTTCCCATTCTTACCACATTTTTTATTTTTACTCTAATAAAACTAATATTTAGTATGGTAAGATTTGAGATGAGGTTAAAGGTTATTCCATATTACTTACAGTTATTTCATTCAGTGAATCCTTTTGACTTTTTGACATTCTCTCTTCAAAAAGTCCTTGTGTTTAAACTTTAATGGCATGATATTCTCAGTTTTCTCCTAAAATGAAGAATCATAAGTCATTCTGATTCCTTCTCATTTCTGTACATTTGCCCTTTTTCTCCATGAATACCCTGTCAAAAAATTGATTCAAGAGTTCTAAGTGAATCACAATCTATTTAAGCCAGGCTCCTGAAGATTTTTTTCAAGTACTCATCTCTGTGGGTGTCCTTTCAGTAGAAATTAGCAAAGCCTATTATCTTTAGTTTAATTTCACAACCACATCCTCAAAGACCAGTAAGACAGTTTTCTGGCTCAAGTTTCTCGAGGTTTCTATGTATATCAGACATCTAATCCAAGGGGTAAGAGGAAATATAAAAGAATTGGGGACACCTGGTACAACTTGAAGCCAAATAAAAAATGTTTGGTTATTTAGCAGAAAATCTGAAGTTCTTATTTATAGTAATACACTTATATTCTCTTTAAACCATCAGATACAGAATTGTAAGATAGTACAGAGGTTAGAACACATATCAGGATCAAAGTCAATCCCTGACACTGCAGAGTCCAAACAGGACCACATCCTCAAATCCTAGCATTAAACCACTGTGTTGGCTGAGAATCACTGGTGGGGCCCATAGGCCCATAGGCCCCCTGAGCACCCTTCAGGAACCTCCATACCCATCAAATAAAATCAATTTTTTAACTGCAGCTTATTTTTTCCCTAACGATGCATGCTTCTTTTTCTACCACATTTCTAACTTCTATATATATTTATGCTTTTCATAACCCTTAAAATAATTCTGTTGAGCTATAAAAATTTAGTATATTAAAGAATCTGGGCAATATATTTCATTCTTTTTAGTAGGAACCTTCTTTTTATGAACCTTTTTTATATGATTTGCTTTGAGAGAATGGATATGTAAACGACAGTGGTAGAACCATATGAATCAGGAGAAGTGACCAAACCAAAAGCTTTGCAGCAATCATTCCAGTAAACTAATCTTAACTTCTCCATTGATTTGCCCATAACAGTCAGAATTGGTCAATGACTGGTTCTTTTGTTTTAATCTCTCTCCCTTTCCAATTCAAAATCAACCAAAAGAAAGCCAAAAATGCTCGCCAAGCTCATCAAATAGGTCCTACCTTTAGGAATTCTACTTCCATACTCCTCAAGCCAATGACCTCCTGTCAGACTACTTGAAGACATAATTCATTTATTTTTCACTCTGCAAATTATCTATTCCCAGAGAATTGATAGATGTCTTTCTTATAAGAAAGACTTGCAGAATTGTGTTTCTTATAAACTCAAGGCCTTGAGCCTAATCCCTAACATCTCTGTATACTACTATCTCTTCTATTTACAGGTGAGAAAATAGGAGCACAGAGAAGTTAAATCAGTTGGTTGGAGTCTTGCTTTGGAAGCAGAGAAGTAGGATAGGACCATGACAGTCACCCATCCTTGGAACTTTGCCTTATGCCACTTTCTGTGTCTCAGGCAAAAGGAATGCTGCCACTTATATACTGATGTTAAATTAATCTTTGTTGTGTCTGGGAGGAAATTTTTAGAAAAGAATAATTTTCTTTCCTAGGTTTTCATAGCCTCACTTCTAGACATAGCCCCAGTAACTCTTTATAATCAGTTACTCTCTTGGAGTTGTAGTAGAAATGTATTTCATCTACTACTGTGTCATCTCTCTCTCTCTCTCCCTTCACCTTCACCATTTCTCTTGCTCACATTGTGCCTATCTTCATATTTGTTTCCACGAAAATGACTGTTAAACCCTCTTATATGGAAATTTTTCAGTTATTCTATAATCCTCAGTGATTTCTAAAATCATCGACTAAAAAACTTGACTGAGTCTGTAAATGTCCCAGATAAAACACAAATGAAAATCTAATCATTTATGTTTATGGTTCTCTTAACATTTCCCAAACATTTTTGTTTGTCCTTAAAATGTTCATGCTCAGTGTTTTCCTCCTGACTCTATGTTGAGGGATCATTCCTACCTTAGAGAAACATAAAAGGTGTCAAGGATTGAATCAGAGTTGGCCACATGCAAATCAAGTGCCTTAACTCCTGCACTATTTCTCCAGCCCTCAGTTCCTATTTTGAAGCTATTTACAGTGACTATTTCTCCTTGTCCCAAGATACTTTTTTAGAGTAAGTTTTCAGTGACAGGGATAGGGATGAGAAGTTAGACCAAGAGTGAGGTTGTCTAGGTACAAATTATTATTGAGGGTATCAATTCCTCCAGCAGAGTAGGGCTTCAATAAGCAAATGTTTTGATAAATGTAAGTTTTACAAGAAAAGGAACGTTTTTACCTTGGATTGAACTTGGACTAAAGGAGCCCTTGGAATTAGGGGGTTGCCTGCCATTGAATAGAGCCCATCTGAGCATAGACTGGCATCTTTGCATCGTTTGTTAGGGCTAAGAATATCACAGGAGAGGCTATCTGTTGGACATGGGGTTCTCTGTGATCAAAGGAGCTTCAGAAGCTTTCCTTTTATGACTCAAACTAGGTTAGTTGCCAAACTAGTGGCTGGAATTGGCTGACTGCACTATGAAATTGGCTTAGAAAGCAGCTAGAGTTCTCACAGGTCCCCTGCAAGGTCTGGATGCATCACAATGGAACAGCTACGTCCTGCAGACACAGAAGTTCCAGAAGTGCATCCTTATGTCCCCAGCCTTCAAAGTGCCCTCAGTGAGTATGCAAGAGAGAAAGCAGAGAGTGATCGCCCCTCACCTGATCCAGCTGCACTAATCTTGCTGACAGAGAGCTTTGGTGCGAGGCAGGGCCAAGCAGGCAGTTAATTATACCTAGAGTTAATTGAATGGTCATATTAACTGCCTAATCTCAGGAGCTCTAAAGGAGGATTCCAGAAATTTAGGTGTCTAAGACCCTCAAGATGAAGTCGAATGAGACATCATGTTCTTTTTGACCTTCTCTTTCAATTTGGGATGATGATTTCATTAATCAGAATTCCTTCTCCCTGTCATTCGTTTTTAATTGACAGATGCTAATTAAAATAGCAAATGGGATCCTCACGGGCAGTTTCTAGTTTTTCTTCAGTGACCATTCTGTTCTTGACTGATTTAACTTGACTCTTTCCCCTCAATTAACAGGCAAGTTAAACTTTATATTCCCTTAAATTTTTATCACTAGTAATTAGGAAGTGAAAAAAATCATTTTGCAGTTTATAACTTTATAAAAGTAAAAGTAAATTGGGTAGTCAAATAACGTGGGGCTAATTGCCTAATATGCCATGAGCCAGTAAAGGGATGTGCCAACATCATTCACATCCTCAATATCTGCTGGCTGAGCCATTTGCCTCATCATCCTAATCCAAGCCAACTTTCACAACAGAAAAATATTCCCTACTCACTTTGAACATGCCTCACAGTAAAAGAAGATTCCATGCACAAAATCATTTCATGACAAAAACTTGGACTTCCATGGTGCATTATTTTTGTTCCTGCTACAGATCAACATAGATATACATTAAGCATCTTGGACCCAAGTTTTATTTAACTCAGTAATCCTGTGGAATCTGAAGGCAGTTTGTTGCAACCAGTGTACACTCAGTGACTGAATGAGTCAACTGCTTCACCTCTTTCTAGCACTTACCCTTAACTTTGTTCCATGCTTCTACATCTTTTTTATTAAACCTCATATACATTTCACATGAATAATTCAGTCCCTGAGGATGGGATTGTAGATAAACCCTTGTACTTGCTTTTTTAGAGGGGCCTCCCAGCTCTACAGAGGAGGGAAGGTGGACATGAGCTACCACAACTAGAGTGTAAGGGGAAAATGATACGGCCTGTAGCATGGGGGGTTGAGCAAGGCACACATTCCAATCCTGTCAACTATCTCTCCAGCCCCTGTAGTTGTCTTCCTTAAAATTGTCGAGTGAGTATTAAATTCTAATTATTACCTTATAGCAAAGTCAAGAGGAAAATAGCCCACAAATTAAAAAAAAATACATTAAAACAAAATATGTTCAGTAATTACCTTTAATGGTATTTTTAAAAGTTTTTATGTTAAAATTTTTACATAGATTCTGAATAGAAAAAACATTGGTTTCAACTAGTTATATCTTGACTCTTCATATAAAACATAATAATGTTATTTGTCTTAGAAGTGAGATTTTTCTAAAAATTGCCTTTGTGGGGCTGGAGATTAGCCTTGCACACAGTTGACCTAGGTTCAATCCTTGGCATCTCATAAGGTCTCCTGAGCACCGCAAAGAGTAACCCCTGAGTATCGCCAGGTGTGACACAAAAAGCCCCAATCCCCCCAAAACTGGCTTTAAGTTGGATCTAGGAAACCATTCTTTCTTACCTAATTCATAGACAAGCCAGAAGGGAGACTACATCAGAAATCCCTCCAGAAACAGATGGAATTTCAACGAGCATTTGTATCTCAGTTAGAAATAACTTCAAATAAATTGCAACAAGTATTTTCTCCTATCATGGAGCCCTTCTTCATTGGAGTCCCAGAATAAAAGAAGATGCTATAATGGGGTGACCAACAAATTCCCCGGACTTCCTGAGTTTGCCTCATATTGGGGTATTTATCAAGAAGTGCAATGTTCAGGGCTAAACTGCAAACCATGAACTACTCAGAGCATCCACCATCCTAACTGGTGATGAGAATTACCCATTCCTGACTACATCAAACTAAGAAGCTTCTGCACTTCAAAAGAAACAGTGACCAAAATACAGAGAGAGCCCACAGAATGGGAAAGTATTTACCCAATACCCATCTGATAAAGGATTAATATCCACTAGTAGAATTATATAAGAAAAAACTCCAAGCTCATCAAAAAATGGGGGAAAGAAATGAACAGAAGCTTTCTCAAAAAATAAATACAAATGGCCAAAAGGCACATGAAAAAATGCTCGTCACTAATCATCAGGGAGATGCAAATCAAAACAACAATGAGATATCATCTCACACTACAGAAACTGGCACACATTCAAAAGAACAAAAGGAACCAGTGCTGGCGTGGATGTGGAGAAAAAGGGAGACTCTTTCACTATTTGTTGGAATTCCGACTGGTCCAGCCTTTTATGGACAGTCCTTCAAAGACTAGAAATTGAGCTTCCATATGACCCTGCAATACCACTACTGGAAATATATCCCGAGGCTGCAAAAAAGCACAGTAGAAATGACATCTGTACTTATATGTTCATTGCAGCACTATTCACAATAGCAAAGTCTGGAAACAACCCAAGTGCCCAAGAACAGATGATTGGTCAAAGAAACTTTGGTACATCTACACAATGGAATACTATGCAGCTGTTAGGAGATATGAAGTCATGAAATTTGCTTATAAGTGGATAGACATGGATAGTATCATGCTATGTAAGAGAGGCGCAAATATAGAAGAACTGCACTAATTTGTGGAGTATAAAATAACAACACAAGACTGACACCCAAGAACAGTAGAGAGAAGGGTCAGGAAAATTGCTCCATTGTTGGAAGCCTTCCTCAAAAGCAGGTGAGGAGAGGACAGCTGGAATAGAGAAGGGATCACTAAGAAAATGATGGTTGGAGGAATCGTCAGGATGGGAGATGTGTGCCTAAAGTTGATAAAGGACCAGACATAATAACTTCTCAGTATCTGCATTGCAAACCATAATGCCCAAAAGTAGAGAGAGTATGGGGAATATTGTCTGCCATGGAGGCAGGGGGAGGGTGGAAAAGGAGGGGATATTGGTGGTGGGTAATAGGTGGTGAGTAATTTTCATCACTGGTGGAGGGATGCGTGTTTAATCATTGTGTGATTGTAACTCAGACATGAAAGCTTGCAACTATGTCTCACAGTGGATCAATAAAATTTTTAAAAATGCATGGCAAAGTTCAATTTTAATAAATAAATGAAATGTAAACTTATTATTAAGCTAATAAGTTATTCACTTGATAATATTTTCTCAAATAACAGTAAATTCTTCTATGCTGCTAAAAAAAAGAGAATTACCCATTTCTGATTACATATGTGCTGGTCCCTCACAGGCTTATGTAGACATAAAATAACTTCTAGTATAGAAAATGGGGAGCTGGAGCAATAGCACAATGGATAGGGCATTTGCCTTGCACGCGGTCGACCCAGGTTCGATTCTTCTGCCCCTCTCCAACAGCCCAGCAAACTACCGAGAGTATCTCGCCCGCACAGCAGAGCCTGGCAAGATACCTGTGGCGTATTAGATATGCCAAAAACAGTAACAGCAAGTCTCACAATGGAGACACTACTGGTGCCTGCCCAAGCAAATCAATGAGCAACAGAATGACAGTGACAGTGACACAGTGATAGAAAGTGGGGACATTTTAGGATCCCAAATCCAAAGTATGGTATTGGGATTAGAGCTGAAGAGTACAGTTTGGGGAAAGATAATAGTACTAGGCTCTATTTCTATAAGAAGAGGTAGTGCTCAGTTTAAAAACTCAAAAAGCTATTAAAGTGCAATCTGTCCTAATGCCCAGCAACCCACCCTCCTCTCTTTATTCCAAGAAAAAAGATAAACTCCTTTATTCCACTTACCTCTTTATTTTCTTTTTCCCATGAATTGTCCACCCTTTTCCTCCCATAGGCCTGATTTTAATGCCTTTTCCAACTAAGCTTTTTTTTTGTTTTTGCTGGGAAAAGGCAGCTTCCCTCAGCAATGCTGAGGGGACCTGGTGTCTCTCCTGGTGATACCTGGCCTGGCCATGTGTGCTGTTCAAGGCACAAGCCTGGTGATATATGATGCATGAGTCCAGCCATGAGTGGGTCAACAAGGAAGTACCTGAAAATTCTGGGGGCGTCATGTGGTGTAGGGGATTGAATTTGGGACCTCAGACATGGCAGATATATGCTATAGCCTTTTGGGATACTTCCCTAACCCCAAAACTAAATTTTAAATAACAATTTTGAAGAGGTGCATGAAGTGATTTAACTGGTACCCTATGGATGATTTTGGGGGTTCTCCCTAAGTGAACTTCTCTGAATTTAGTCGTCTGACACTGACCCGGTCATAATATACTAGGCAGATGGATTCAAAGCTCTTAGGTTAAGATGCTTTTCCTTTGTTATTTACATAAAGCAGTGACTGAGCCCATGGTCATCTTGTACTTCCATAACAAATCAAACAAAAGGGCTGGGAAAATAGTACAGAGGTTAGGTAACCTATCCTGGTTTTATCATATGGTCCCCTGAGCTAGCTCTGCTAGGAGTGATCCCTGAGTGCAGAGCTAAGAGGAAGCCCTGGAAACTTCCAGGTATAACCTTAAAACAAATAGATTTCCTTGTGGTCAAGACACTTACAGAAACCAGGATCTAGCCTTAAATATTCTAGTGCTCTGGTAGGTGCTGCATGCTACAGAATCATTAAAACTCAAAGGACTAATAAACAGAACAGAGATTAAATAATATAATAATTCACTGTCATCACTGTCATCCTATTGCTCATTGATTTGCTCGAGCGGCACCAGTAACGTCTCCATTGTGAGCCTTGTTGTTACTGTTTTTGGCATATTGAATTCGCCAGGGGTATTTTGCTAGGCTCTGCTGTGGGGGCGAAATACTCTTCAGTAGCTTGCCGGGGTCTTCAAGAGGAGCGGGTCGTCTGTGTGCAAGGCAAATACCCTACCTGCTGTGCTGTAGCTCCAGCCCAATATAATTAATAATTAATATTTAAATAATGTAATAATAGAATAGAGATTAAATTGCTTCTGTGTATCTTCCCACTCCTTGCTGTGTAGTGGAAAGATTTGGAAATTGTGAAATACTGCATTGAAGACAACTGATAATGTAAAAGTCTCATTTTAAATTTCTTTGGCAATAATCAGAAATATATATACATATGCATATGTATGCATATGTAGTACCATTGTCCCATTGTTCATCAATTTGCTCGAGAGGTCACTAGTAATGTCTCCATTGTGAGACTTTTAAATTTTTGTCATATTCAATACTCCATGGGTAGCTTGCCAGGCTCTGCTGTGCCGGTGGGATACTCTCCGTAGCTTGCGGGGCTCTCCAGAGGGACGGAGGAATCAACCCAGGTTGGCCACATGCAAGGCAAACGCCCTACCCGCTGTGCTATCTCTCCAGTCCATATGCATATGTATATGTATATATATATATACACACACACACATATACATATATATATATGTATATATATATATTTATGTTTTGAGATTTCAAGTTAGGCCACAGAAGATTCTAAGGTTCCCAGGCTATCTAGACAAGGTCAGAATTCTAGGATCACAGCATTCAATTTGACCCCACCTTGAGCTAAATTTTCCATGTGAACTTCCCAAAGCAGAGCACAAAGCTCTTTGAGCCCTGAAAAAAGAAAAAGTGGTTGCATTTAAGAATTGTCTTGGTTACTCTTCAAGAAGTTTTTCAGGTCTCCTTTTGGGAGACTTCTTCATTGGGATACATAAAATGGGGGTGCTAAATTTAGCATTCTGAAGTTGAGTTCAAACTGATTTACTTGTTCTCCCTAGACCATAAAGGAAAACACCAAATGAGACACCAACAATTAAGAAATCGAACCCAACTCAGCATATCTAACTATGAACAAAAGAACTCCTTTTTGATCTCCAAAAGGCAAAAATTGTTCTGATTTTTCTTATAAATTTACAAAACAACCTCTTAAAAGCTATCACATGGCTTCTGGGAGCTTATTTAGCTTTTATAGATTAATGTGGTTATTTGGATTGACATTAAGCTCTCACCAGCATGCTAAAGCAGTGGTATTTATTTAAGCAATTCTATGGACTTCGGTCTTTCCAACTTCAAAACAGGAATAGTAACACCTATCCCATACTTTCCTCAAAGGAAATTCCTGATGATAAACATAAAACTCGGGTTGAGCTTTTAGAAATAGGTGCACCTTAAAATCGGAATAATAGTGTTATAAGGAAAATACTGGAAAAAGTTCATATTTTTTACTGAATTACTGTCTTTCTGGGCAATGCACAAAGTTTCCTCAGCAGAGTTTTCTCTCAAGTATTATCCAGTAAATCCCAACATTCCATTGCTTCTAATGAACAACACGTAGAAACTTGCTGCCAAGACATATAAAGCACCCAACAATAGTAAGGCAATCAAAAAAACTTTATGTTAACCTTAAAATGAGCTCCAATCTGTTCCCTGACATGTTTAATAGTGTTTCTCGTCTCCTTCTCCGCTTTGAAGTAAATACCTCATTGAGGTGTGCTGTGTACATTTCGCACATTTGTGCTTGCTATTATTTTTTAGGCCACTGACACTTTTCTCCAAGGCTAGTTTAACAGCCTCATGGGGGTTTTGATTAAAGAAAATAATGTTGACTCTAGCCTTCCTAGCTGAATCTTAAATACCTTTTTCTTCTCCATAATGGATTGTCTCAGTATTAGTAAACCCCAACTATTTTTTTAGCTCTTTTCACATCTCTTTGAAATTCATTTTTTTCCTACTTTAGCTCACTATTTCTTTTAACTAATTCTTTTTTCCATAGACTCTTATTAGCATTTCAAACCTGATAATATATTACAGCTCTGAGGCACATAAGATCTTTTGTACAACCTGTCTCCTAAAATGTTTCTAAGAATTAAAATAGGAGAACAAACAATGCACTCTAATTTTTAAATTCCCTTCTACAAAATTTAGGTATGCAGTATGACATAAAGCTGCAGGGGCGGGAGAGGCAGAAGTGTGAGAGAGGGATGAAATGCAAGTGATTTTAAAGAAATAAGAACTCAGGTTGGTGAGAGATAGTAGGCAATCAAGTAATCTAAGTAAAAATTACTTGAACACAATGCTCTTTTAGTAGGATGATTAAAAGATTATCAGAGGCTGGAGCTGAAGTAGAGTGAATAAGAAGCTTACTTTGTATGTGGTCAACTTGGGTTCGATCTCTAGCACCACATATAGTCCACTGAGCACCCCTGGGAGTGATCTTTGAGCACAGAGCTGGGAGTAAGACCTGAGCACTTATTTCCAAGCATGGCACCTAAAATAAATAAATAAAAATAATATGATTATCAACTTCACCTTTAATGTAGGCTCATGTAAGCAGATGGCAATCCACTGATCTATACATTGCTCCTCTTTCCTTTTGCTTTTCTTTACAGTGTCCTAGTAAAAGGTTAATGGAATTGGCAGGTACTCTGTCCACTAGGATATATAAATTTCAAGGAATAGTAAATGGAAATCTTGTGTTCAGTTGCCAGTCATCCTTTGACAAGTTGTTCCAATTTTCTTCCAAAGACCTACTTATGTACTCACATGTTTGGGAGGGAGATGAGTGAAAATACTACATGTTCCAGGAATGGTGGTATATCCTAATAATAGACAAGGATATCATCACATTCTGTTGTATCTTTCATTTAGGATGCGTTGAGTCAGTGGTGCCATCTATAATGACAAGAGCTTTCCCTACAAAGAAACTAGAAACCAGAACTAAGATAGGGAAAGGATAATCTGGGACCTAGAACTCAGTCACTGGAACCCAATCAACCAGTACACTCAACTCTTAAGTTATAGGCACCACTATATTGAGTGTATGTTCAACTCACTTCACATTGAGACTTTGATAGCTCATGATGAAAAGAGGCCACCTATGGAGCTGGAGTGATAGCACAGCGGGTAGGACATTTGCCTTGCACTCAGCCAACCCGGGTTCGATTCCCAGCATCCCACATGGTCCCTTGAGCATGCCAGGAGTGATTCCTGAGTGCAGAGCCAGGAGTAACCCCTGAGCATCGCCGGGTGTGACCCAGAAAGCAAAGAGAAAAGAGGCCATCTAATATAGGCAAACCTGTGTTTTGTTTTCTCTCTTTGTCCAGACCTAACCTGGTAGCTAGCAAATCAAGGAAACTCAATAAATTCTGGGATTTCTTATTACAACCTGGTTCTGTTTTAATTTTCCAAACAATTAAATGAGAGAAAGAGCACGCATTTTAAAATAATAGAACATTTATTTCTGACTGGAATGGGAAAATGAACTCAAAATCAAAATGTGGACTTAGTTCTTGCCTTTGCCAATGACCTTCAGCATAACTTAGGAAAGTCATCATTTCATTTGGTTTTATTACCTTCCACACCCATCAAGTGTTGGAAAGACAAAGCTAGAAAGTTCAGAGTATGACAGTCACACAGAATCTGCAATGGGAGACTGCTACATGAAAAAAAGATTTAAATATTAGGACATATGATCTATTAAGTATGGTAGTGGAAGAATTGAAACTGATTTGTTTATTAAATCTTAGGGCCCCAGGAAACAAATATTAAATTTGTAAGGATACATTAGGTATAGAAAAAGTTATATTTTATTTGGCAAGAGTAAAGTTATTTTTTAAAATTCCTGAATATGAATCCATAAATGGATTAAGAGGAACTATGGTGATTTGTGCTATGTTTTGCTGAGGAAGAAAACTCTGGATTTTATTAATCTGGGTTTGACCCATAAAAATCTTTTATTTGTGCTCTTTATCTGACTATAAAATAAATTCAAGAAGTCTCCTAAGGATTTTGTTGCTGGTACCCTAAAATACTCAGCGTAAGGAAGACATAAATAGAAATGTTTTTATCTTAATGAACTGGCTTTGAGAGTTGCATGATATACTGCTACTTACTAGCAGCAAAGCATGGAAAAGTTCATTTTCTTATCTATGACTCAATTTCTCCATCTAAAAAATGGGAAGACAAAAGTGATCTACAATGTTAAATCACTATTGTTGCTTTAACAAATTACCATAAGCTCATGGGCTGAAAACAAAACGAATTTATCATTTTGCCATGTTAGAAATCAGAAAAAAGTTTGAAAGAGCTAAAATCAAATATCTGCAATGTGAATTTCTTCTGGAAGTTTAAGATAAGAATTTCATTTCCCTACATTTTCTACCTTCTAGAAACTGCTGGATGAATACCTTAACTGACAGCCCCCTTCTATCTTTAAAACACAACAAATACTTCTGACCCCTAGTTTTGCTTTTCCATCTTCTATTCAGTCTGACTTTCCTGCTTCTTTTATTACTAGACACCTGACATAACATGGGTCCACCCACATGGCTCAACAGAATTTCCCACATAGTCTCACCAAGAAGGTTCTTTTGACCCTCTATTTACAAGTTCCAGAGATTAAAGATATAGTCATCTTTGCTGGGATACATCCTGCTATTCACCATGTATTACGAGGGTAGGTAGAATAAATGAGAAAAGTTTATGGCAAATTTAGAACTATTTTTAATGCGATCTGTGTTATGTATTTTGGAAGTGCCTATTATTAGTCTCAGGATTTTTCATATATGAACAGATAACCCAGATTGTATGCTTGAAGTCAAAGTTCACTTGTTTTTTTTCTTTACAGTGGCAGGGGGGCTGCTTGGCCACACCTGGCAGTATTTTGCAGCCACTTCTCATTATGCTTAGAGCATCATATCTTACTGGGACCAAATTCAGGCCTCCAGTACAGACAATATGAACTCAGCCTTTTGAGCTATTTACTTGGCCCCAAAGTTCCCCTTTCTATATAATCTGTTGCGTTTTTTTCTTAGTGTTCAAATTTTCCAAAAATAATCCATAAATCTCATTCTCTGGCCAACCCAATCGCCATGATAACAAGAACCACATTAGTTGTTTGTTCTTCTATATTAGCTTCCTCATGAAGAGGCCCTCGGAGTGTGATAAGTCACACTTAGTTCTTTTCACTGAGGAATTGTTCTACATGTTAGACCTTGTAAAAAATACAAAGGCAAGCGTGCACAGGAGGGGTTGATGTGTGTTGTGTTTTTCTGGGGCTATCGGGGCGGCGCTCTCTTGAGTTCATGCTCTTGAGCCGCTGTGTATGGACCGGATTGGGATGGCTCCTCCTTTTGCTCTGCTTCTGTGTGTGCCGCTGTGCTCTTTTATATCTGTCTCTCTATCTCTGACTCTGTCTCTGTAGTCTCTCCTCTGGTCTCTTCCAACCTCTATTTTTCTGTCATCTTTCCCCTGGTCTCTTCCGATCTCTCTTCTGATCTCTCTCTCCAGAGCCCTTCTGCTTCAGTCTCTGGAGCCTCATTGGCTCTCACTTCTCACTCACTTTGTGCTTTTTCTTTCCCCTGCTTCTAGCTCCAATGATTCTCTTTCGATCTATGCTCTGCTTCTGACTCTGCTCCCTGCTTCTGTGTCTTCTCTCCCGCTTCTGTGTCTTCTCCCTATTCTGTTACAGTCTAAGTTTATATAGCAATCACATAGGGTGGTGACACAAAAGTGGGTTGAACATTAACAAATCAACAAAGAGGGGTAAGACCACTTCTCCAGGAGATTAACAAAATCTCATCTAAGAAGATTACTCCAGATTACTAGGAGATCCGCTCAAGGGTGGGATCCCATTCAGGGTGTGTCACTTTCTTCTTTCCTCAACTAGTAATCCACTTAAATAGTTGTAGTAAATCTACTTCAAATATTTCTAGCAATGTCATTCTCTTTGAGCACAGTAAGAGATATATCAAACTTACAGTTTGGTTGGGCTGGAGTGATAGCACAGTGGTAGGGCATTTGCCTTTCACTCCGCCGACCCATGTTCGATTCCTCCGCCCCTCTTGGAGAGCTTGGCAAGCTACCGAGAGTATCGAGCCCACACTGCCGAGTCTGGCAAGCTACCCATGGCGTATTGGATATGCCAGAAACAGAAACAATAAGTCTCACAATGAGAGACGTTACTGGTGCCCACTCGAACAAATCAATGAGCAACGGGATGACAGTGACATTGACAGTGACAGTTTGGTTCTTCCTGAGGACATTCACTATATATTCCAGACTACAGTCCTCAGGTCAGGTTAGTCTTCCTAGCCCCAGCAGGGTCCTAGGTTCGTTGTTACTTTTGGATCATGACAGCATTTGTCTATGACCATGCTCTCAACTTATAGTTGAGTATTGTGGTGCTTTGGCCTGGCCCATTTTGATAACAGGGTAGTTTGCCCTGGGCCCATTCCGTCTCTTGTCAGGACCCAGCTTTTGGGGTGCTAGGGACTAAGGGCAACTGAGTTAAGAAAGCAAATGCCTGGGAGTAAATATTATTGGAATCAATCAGCTCCCAAGTTACAAAGCATAATATTAACTGTCTTCCTGTGTCCATACAGAAAGGACATTGCTTTAAGGTAAAATAAGTTTCCTGCAGCAAGGCTGAAAGACAAACCCAATGTTATCCTACAAGACCTCTCTTGAATTTGAACCCAGTTAATCTCAATGTAATTTTTCTACAGGTTCAGGATCTGCAGCCTTGCCAGATTCACTTACAATCTAAGGACTGTGTCATGTCCTGACTCAGCCTCCTCTTTTCTAGGCTAAGCATACTCAGGGCCTCATTAGTACATACTTGTTATTGAAAATTTGAACTTAGAAATGCTTGTGATACTCCAGTTTTTCTTAACTAGTCACCAGTATCTCACTTCCTTCATACTTCCCTTAGCTTCACTCCCTAAATTTATGAGCAATCTTCTTACTAAAATAACCTCTTCTTAAATAATGCTTATCAAAGTGCTGTTATGATATTAGTAACCACCATTAAATGCCTGACTCTTGTTTCTTTAAAAAAGAGTTTTAAAAATATTATTTTTGCAGTATTTTCTACCAACATGAGAAAGTCAGGTTAATGTATTCTAGCAAGTTTGAAAATAAAAGTGACTAAAAACAGAAACTCAGACACATTGCTGGTAAAAGTATAGCAAGACACAACCTTTCTAAATGGCAACAGAAGAAGAGTCTTTAAAATGTCATAACTTTTCTCATAAATTCTATTTCCCAGAATTTATCCCAAGAATATGACAAAAAGGCACACATATATTTATGGGAAAGGATGTTTTTTATAACATTATTTATATAGCAAAAGGATGAGCGGAAATAACCCAAATGTCCAACAACAGCGAATTGCTTAAGTAAATTATACCATGTCATATGAACAAGCACTGCTTTTAAGTATGTTGAAGAACACTAAAATAGTCACAGTATTAAATGAAAATGGAAGGATGTAAAAGAGAATGCACAGACTGACCACAATTTATAAAAAATTGAAGAAAAAAAAAACCACCACGAACAAGAAGTGTGTGTGTGTGTGTGTGTGTGTGTGTGTGTGTGTGTGTGTGTGCATGTATGCACAAATACAACAGCACGGGTGTGGGGGTGGTGAAGGGGAACCAAATAGCTTTAGGTTATAACCCAGTGGTAGAATGTTCACTTTGCATGCATGAGGCTTGGAGTCAGAGTTATTCCGAGTGTGACTGTGATCATCAGCACTGACTTTGTGATCCCTGGCGCCACAAGGGTAATCCCTAATACACTGTAACCAAGTATATGATTTCACACACTGCAAAAGCGGCAGCAAAATAAGTGTGGGGATGAGGGAAAAAAATAAGATAATGGGTATCACCCAGGATATTCACAGTAATTATCTCTACCTAGCTTCTATTGTATGACTTTTAAGTCTACATAATGATTTTTATTTACGTAAGTTATTTTTAATACCATTTTAGGCTCATAATAAAGTTGAGTGGCAAGTAGAGAAAGTTCTCATATTCTTCATGTTCATAGCAGTAGCTACATTATAAGCATCTGTACCTGGAAGGACAAAATGGAGAAGAGATGGGAGAAGAGCCCTAAGAGGATATATAACTATGGTCACAAGAATGGCACCACAAGAGGAAAACTCAGGTACAGAGCTATGGAAAATACTACTGGGAGGCTATATCCTCAGAGTAACTGTCAGTCCTGGGGGTCTGCAGACAAGCACCTGGTGGAGGTTCATGAGACCATTGGCAGTATTTCCAGGGGTCAGATGATGAAAGGCATACAGAATCAAGAAGTCAGGGCCCACTTTGTACCTTTTGTTTGATGAGCACAGTTTTCTGATCAAGAGGAGTTTTCTGGAGGATTAGCTTCCGCTTCTTTTTTGCTTCCCATAGATCATGCAATATCCTTTTTTGGTCAACCTGGAATTCTATAAGAAAGGGAGTTTTGATAAACCTAGTCTTGTCCAAGTTATTTAGAATCCATTATACAAAATAAGAGAGGTCTATCTTTTATTTATTTATTTTTGATTTGTTGGTGTTTGTTATACATAGACGTCATACAAATAACAGTTGAGCTCAAGAAGCTTCTAGAATTCCCTGGTCACTATTTGGACTCAATTCTATGAGACAATGGGAGCTACTTTTAAAATTCTCATAACTGAAGTCAACGTTAAAATGGGTTTTCAGAGTCCGAGAGCTACACATATACACCTTCATCTTTTTCCTTGGCAGATATTTCCCTCCAAATAAGGCCCTGTCCTCTATTGGAGCACGCATTTCCACACATGAATTTCCTGAACAAGGAAATTATTTTTGTCTCTTCTGTTCAAAAATTTTCCTCAGGTTCTAGTGACATCCTGAGTGGATTCTTGCAGAATATTCCTTTTACTTCATAGAATAATACATGAATACAAATCTTGGAAGTCATGATTTTATACCTGACCAATTTTCCCACCCTCTTTGACTCATTGTACTACTCAAGCCCAGACAGGGAAGTTAAACATTCGGAAAATACTTAGTCTTTGAAGAACTGCTTTTGTAATTTTACACTCACTCCTTCTGAATCACATAATTTTCATTTGTAAAATGAAGTTTGGATTTAACTCTTAAAAACTCTTCCAGCTCTGAAATTATGTAAACTAAGCTGGGAACCTTGTATTAGAGACAGTCGGGTTTCATTTCTGATAAGTTACAGAGTGGGAGAATTCTTAAATGTCTTTAAATCTTAGGTGACTTGTACATTATTAAAGAATAACGCACAGGTTTAATAAAAAAAAAATATGCAAGCAACACTACTCTGCCATGCAGACTCACAGAGAAACTAGGTGCTTCAAAGATTAGAAAAAGGAGGGTTAACGCTGCTCTTTTGTGACTGACAGTGCCGTAGGCTATGACAGGCAATCTTTCATGACAAGAATAGATAACAATGGAAATAAGACATCTATTTTTTATATCAAATACAATATTTGCCATCACTTGTTAGGGAACATGATACAATTAAACTACCAATCTTACCCTCAATGTTCCTCTCTCATTCACAACTTAAACTAAATGTTGGCTGATACTGGAGAATCTCTCAGGCAACAAAGTTAAAAATGTTTGCCTTATTTATTCTGTTTTGTGTCCAACTTCCAGTTTAAAAAAAACAGATTAAAAGAAAAATCAAGTTCTTCTTGATTGCAAATTCATATGGGAGGTTTTAAATTTTTTGCAGACAAATTTCTCTGGGTACATTGACTTCATAATTTGTGTGTGGCTAATTGGATTGCTTGATTATAAGACATGGCCAGTGTTCCAAGATAGAAATTACTTGTCTGGGGTCCTCTGGTGGCTGGAAGTGTCTCTGGTGTGTAACCCTATACCTCTGACTTTAAATGACTAGTGGTCTCTAAAGTCAAAGGAAAACCTTGAGACCTTTCAAAGTGTGAGTGGACCGGTGTGGACCTGTCCTGATGAGTAAAGTCTCCCTGCAGGATTCTCAAGAGTTCAGCAAGCTTAGATCTAAAGTCTTCCACATGGCTTCCCAGGGTGTTCTTCCTTCATGCAAAGGATCCCACTCTATACAATACTAGGAGCTAGTTAACCCTGTCATGCTGGAGCTATAGCACAGTGGGTAGGGCGTTTGCTTTGCACACAGCTGTCCCGGGTTCGATTCCTCCATCCCTCTCGGAGTGTCCGGCAAGCTACTGAGAGTATCCTGCCCCAATGGCAGAGCCTGGAAAGCTATCCATGGCATATTCAATATGCCAAAAACAGTAGCAACAAGTCTCCTAATGGAGACATTACTGGTGCCCGCTGGAGCAAATCGATGAACAACTGGAGGACAGTGCTACAGTGCTATGATTAGGCTATATGCTTAGCCACTAGGGGTCCCAATTGCCTTGAGGATGTGGCTACAATCATTGTACACCAGCCTCTATTAATTGGACCATCATCATGAAACTTTAAAGTGTTGAATATATTGAATATATTGAAACTTTAAAGTGTTAAATATACTGTTTTACTAACAGTTTCACCACTCATGCTTCCGCATGGCAGAGCGTGGCAAGCTCTCCGTGGCATATTCGATATGCCAAATACAGTAACAATGATGGGTCTCATTCCCCTTACCCTGAAAGAGCCTCCAATGCAGCACCATTGGGAAGAACGAGTAAAGAGAGGCTGCTAAAATCTCAGAGCTAGGAGGAAAGGAGACATTACTGGCACCTGCTAGAGCAAATCGATGATCAATGGGATGATAGTGATACAGTGATAGTGATGCTTGGATAGTATGGAATGGCTTCTCATCCTAGATCTGTTTTAGGCCTTCAATATACCACACAAAAGAAAAGGTAATAATCTATCTCTAAATAACAGCTCAATGCATCTGATTTTGAATTTATCCTATTTTTACCCTAATTTCTGGGGATACCAAGTTAAAGTCAAGGAGATACAAAAATATTACCTAAAGCAAAGATAAAATTGAATGTTTTAAATTTTTATGTCAAGAAATGCAAAATTAATACTCTCCTTGCAATATTGCTCATTAATACTGTACTTAGGCTAAGCTATAGTTTTAATGGCCTGATTCAAAGGAGTGGAAAATCTTATTTTACTTAATTTAAATCATTTAGATAGATGAGCTCTTTTATTTCCACTGGCACCTTTTCACATTAAGTGTATTAGTGAAGAAGTCGATCTCAAACTCTTCTCATAGAACATAAACTCCTGATGGACTGAATCGAAGTTGAGCTTCTGAATACTTATGACATAGTGAACTGCTATATCAGAAGATCATACTGTTTCGGACTCTAGAAATTGAGACAGTGTTTCAGACTCTACACATTGAGAAGGTGGCAATGTGATTGGGCCAGAGAGAATAGCCAAAGTGAGTTAGATATTTTTCAATGGGACATAGTCATTTAAAGTAGCTGTGAAATGGACCATAGTTTGTTAAACTATGATTTTCATTTTGACTAAAAATATAAATTACATTTTACAAATTCCAGGAGTCTCATGGTGATCACATTATTCAGACTTTCCATTAAGTTTGGCAACACAATAGATGGACTAGCACATGAGACAAGGCCCTGCAAGCAGCAAGCCAAACTTCTGATCAAAGGTAATCCATAATGCCACAATACAGCAAGTCCTTGTCTTAGGGATTCAGGACTCTCCTCCCAGTATTACCGCCAGCTGTCCTCACTCATTTATTATGAGTACACTGGGCTCACTCTTCACTTTGTTACATTTCAGTTTTAAAGTCTAGGGCCAAGGGATTGCAATTATTAGCTAGATTCCATTCCCTATAGTTAACTGTTCTTAAATTTTCTAATGAATACTCTGTCCCACTTTTAGTGCCAATGAAACAGGTCTCACTTGGTGTCAGAGCAATAATACTGTATGCTTATTATAATACAGTGGGTAGGGGGCCTGCCTTGCACCTGGCTGACCTGTGGTCCATCCCTGTTACCACAAATGATTCTGCAAGCCGCACCAGGAATGATCCCTGAAAGGAGAGCAGAAATAAGCCCTGAACACCAATCACCAATGCATACAGCTCTAAAACAAATGCAAACACACACACACACACACATATTGCAGAATTTTAAGGCAGTCCAGAAATATCACTATCACTATCATCCCATTGGTCCTCGATTTGCTCGAGCAGGCCCAGTAACATCTCTATTCGTCCTAGCCCTGAGATTTTAGCAGCCTCTCTTTGCTCGTTCTTCCCAACAGTACCTCATTAGAGGTTCTTTCAGGGTCAGGAGAATGAGACCCATCATTGTTACTATATTTGGCATATGAATATGTCCACCGGGAGCTTGCCAGGCTCTCCCGTGTGGGCAGAAAAACTCTCAGTAGTTTGCATCTTCTCCGAGAGGGAGAGCTAGACTTAAAGATGTTTGCTTCTGGGAGCTTGGTTTTACAGTTCAGAAATAAAGGATAAATATTTATGATTAACTTGTTGAGATATTCTTCTCTTTATTCTTTCTTTTCAGTGTTATTCTATTGTCTGAATGTACCAGTTTATCTACTCACCAAGAGCCACCTTGTTGCTTTCAAGTTTTGGCAATTCTGAAACAATCTACTGAAAACACTCATGTTAGTTTCTTGTTTACTTGGGTAAATACCAAGGAATGTTTTATTTTGCTATATTATATAAGAGTAATAAGCCACCAAAGTCTTTTCAAGGTGCCTACACCAATTTTCAGTCCTACCATAAGTGAATGAGAGTTTTTATTGCTTCCCATACTCATCAGCTTTTAACATTATCAATGTTTTGGATGTGGGCCATTTTAGAAAGAGATAGTAGTATCTCATTGTTATTTGTGTTGCTTCAGTTTACACAGTGCAAATATATTCAGTGTAGCAGAGTCCAAGAGGATGCATTATATAATCATTGTAAGCTCTTCATACTATTTTAAGATAAAATTATTCCAACAGTACATCAGCAATGAGAAGAGAGAACAAATATCCTAAGATATTCTATTACTCACCCTACTCTAGCCATACTGACCACCTTGCAATTATAAAGACAATTCAACAAAACTATTCAAAATGCCCTACTTTTCTAGAGATGTTTATAGGCAAATTATTTTTTCAAAATTTTGCTCAGATATCACCTTTTATTTTATTTTATTTTTTCCTTTTTTGGGGGAGTCACACCAGGCAATGCACAGGGATTACCTCCTGACTCTGCATTCAGGAATAACTCCTGGCGGTGCTCAGAGGACCATGTGGGATGCTGGGAATCGAACCCGGGTCAGCCGCATGCAAGGCAAACGCCCTACCCGCTGTGCTATTGCTGCAGCCCCAAATATCACCTTTTAGAGAGGCTTCCTCAACTCTGCTATATAAAACACTACCCCACTCTCTTAGCTTATCCCATCACTTCTTTCTATACATCTTATCACATTATCTGATGCATGCACATTTATTATCTACCTATAATCCTTCACTAAGAAGGTTTATCTCCATGAGCATAGGAACTTATTAGATTAGTTCACCGCTATTCCCCAGTACATAGAATGGTAACTTTTCACTATGTTTCAGTGATTGAATATATAAATATCAAATAATAGAATAAGATTATTAAAATATGAAATATCAAAATACCTACAACATAGGGTTTTATGCATTGTGAACAAGAAAAAGATGTAAAATTATCAGAATTAAAGCCAAAATATTAGCAATATATATTTGTAAGTGAATTTGTTACACTATGTAAGAGGTCTAGAGGTAGGGGCAAATCTTAGAGTAGTAGGAAACTCAATGGCATTTGGGTCATAGGAAATTATCTTATGAGGAATTAATCAAAGATGCAGCAATACTAAGTAGGTGAATAGGAAAGTGCTGAAATTGATTTCAGACAGAGAAATCTATCAACAGACTATGTTTGTGTGGTTGGAAGGGGTTGAAGTCTAGCATTAGGAAGAAGGTAGGTACAGTGGTGATGGGTGTGGTATTTATGTATATATGAAATCATAATTTAAAGTACTATAAATCACAATATATCAATAAAAAACTAAAATAATTAAGACTTTATGGTGGTTGGAGCCCAGCAAAGGCGACAGGTTTCAAGATTGAACTCCAGAGCCACTGTAATTTTTTTAATATGATGAGATAATTGAGTCTTGCTTCACACACCAGAGAGCACTGAAGTGTTTCCTTTTTTATTTTCTTTCTCCCTCACTCTCTGGGAAGAGGAAGGACAAAAGCTGCAGAGATTCTCTCCAGGACATGGGCCAGATGCCAGACTGGTCATCTTGGAACGTTGCATCTAAAGGTACAGCACAGAGGGAAATGGATGAGTGGAAAAGCAGGGAGGATGGCCAACTTTCTCTATTCAACAGTAGAGAATGCTATTGGAAAAAGGAACTCTTCTCATTCATCTCAGAATCTTTTTTTAAAAAGAATTTTATTTTATTGAATCACCATGTGGAAAATTACAATGCTTTCAGGCTTAAGTCGCAGTTACACAATGCTGAAACAACCATCCCTTCACCAGTGCCCATATCCCACCACCAAACAAACAAACAAACAAAAAACACAGTACACCTCCCATCCCGCCCCCCCTCACCAACTCCCCTGCCATGTAACTGATAAATTTCACTTTACTTTATATTTACATTGGTTATATTCAATATTTCAACACAAACCTCACTATTATTGTTAGGAGTACCCCACTAGTCAGACCTGTTGTGAAGAGGTATAAGGTCACTCAGCCGCTACTGCGGCTGCGCGGTTTTGGATTTCTGTACTTTAGCAACTAAGTCCAGGGAGATTTCTTCCAGATATTGGATCATTGCAAGCTTGTAAACCCCATCTATGGTTGTCATAATATGGTGGTCACCATGTCCTTCACCCCCGGCAAGGAAGAGGCGCGCGAGAGAAATACATTTCCCCTCCTGGGCAGGCATCAGGCCACGGCTTAGTTCTCAGTCTGGAGACATTCTGCCAGGAGCTGCCCATGCCGAAAAATTTAGCTGGCATCTGGAGTCATGCTCGTGCAGCTGCGGAGAAGCCGCACACATGTGCGGCCCCCGGGATCACATCTTGGCAGCAGCTCATCTCAGAATCTTGAGGGGGTCTCAAGCTATGGCACCTCTCTTAGGACAATGTTGGGCAAGTGTATTGGTTTGCAAGGGCTGCTAGAACACAGTTTTACAAATCAGATGGTTTGAAGAATAAAAAGTCTTTTTTTTTTTTTTTTCAGAATTCTGCGGTCTAGGAGTCTTAGATCAATACATGACCAGGATTGGTTCCTTTTGAAATCCTAAGGGAAACTCTGTGCTTCTAATTTAGAATCTGATGGTTAACTAGCAATCTTCAAATCTCCTTGGCCAAGAGTGTAGACTCTGCCTTCATCTTCACAAGGCATTTTCCATGTACACATGTACATATGAAAATATGTCATGTATATGAGGTTTTGGAGATTGTCTCAAGTGGTGGAGTACAGTCCGAGCATGTGTGAGGCCCTGAGTTATAGACCCAATATAAAATAACTTCCTGAGAACTACCAGGTGGAGCCCATGACCCCAAAGCACCACAGGGGGCTAAAGGCCAAACACAGAATGTGCATACTAAGAATGGTCCCATTCTATCTATCGCCAACTGGGATTGGCTGTTTAAAGAAAATAAATTGCAAAAAATGTATATTCTTTTTATAGGAACATTAATGTTACTAGATTTGGGCCTATCCTAATGATTTCATTTTAACTTAACTCTCTCTGTAAAGACCCCTATCTCTAAATATGATTACATTCTAAGGTACTAGGCATTAGGACTTTTACAAGTAAATATTTGGAGGGAAGAATTCAACTTACAATAAGAAAAAGCTGACCACAACACACATATACATGTAAAAGAGAGGTAATGCATATAGACAAATAAGGGATATTGGATACCCAAAGTTCATTAGTCACTGACTCAAGAGATAAAATAATTTTAAATGTTTCAAGATGTGGCGAATAGAGTTTGAGCAGAGACGGAGTAGGAATAGAGCATGATTGTCGACACTGAAGTGTTCCTAGGTGGGAACGATAGAGAAACAGAATCAGATAATCCAGGATGAAGGGAAGTATTCTCTGGGGTACAGTAGGATAGGCTTTGGAGACTCCAGCCTTGATTTGAATCCCGGTTCTACCGCTTGCACTTAAACTGTAATCAAGTGATATAAACTATAGCTTTGCATAGAACTGAAAAAAAAATGAACGAAGTTTTGCCATTCTCATTAGATGGCTGAGATATTTCAACTGGAGGGAGCATGTAAACTGTCTTTCACTATTCCCTACACACAGTTAGTGCTCAAACTGCACTAGAATTTATGTGAACTTTATCCCAGGAGCATATCCAATGTAGGACTTTTCCCATACATAAATAAGAGAAAGTGATTTTCAGGGTATCTAAGTGAAGACAAGTGACCCAAAACAAGAATATTTATCTTAAGGAAAGAGAAAGATATTCATCCCAGTTATGTTTCTAAAATTCATCTCCATATGGTTTTGTTTTATTACTATTTCATTATTTAAGTCAGATTATACTCTTTCTTAACTAAAAGATAAATTCTCCTTTATTTAAAAAATTTTGCTCTTTTTCATTCTTGACAATGAGAAGTAACCCTATGTTACATGAAAAACGAATTAGTTATATGTTGCATCATAGATTTAATAGCATTTTAAGAGGATTTATGGTCTATTTTCTATTTTGTCTTATGAAAATGAATAAAACTGACTTTTTACCTTTGAATTTTATTTCTTTCTACATCAAGCAAGGATTCACCTAAGTTTCTGTTCTTCTGATATGTGCAAAATTTAAAATGTGATGTAAAATTTTTTACTATGCAGAGCAATCAGTTCATACACATAAAGAACAAGTTACTATAAAGATGAGTCTTGGAATCTAATCACTTTATTTGTTAAGGGTGTTACTTTTAATTATGCCTCCACTTAAATAGAAAATAGAAAATATGGTAATTACCATATGGAATGTCCAGTGAAGATTTATCATGGAAGTAATTTGACCATACAAACCCAGATTTCCAAGTGATTTTTGGCCTTAAATTTTCTGTTAATCTTTCAGAATTATATAAAACTCTTTGAGCCTGTGCTTCTGAAGTATGCAGAAGATTTGTGGAAATGTCATATAAACTCTTTTTTCCTTCCTCTTTATGCAACAATTTTTGGCACATAAGCAGAAATGGATCATGAATTAGAAACACAACTATCTAAATCCTGTTATTTACATAGAGCTTAACAATTTTTAAAGAAATTTCAAAAATACTTATCCATTTTTTTCTTCTTGCTCCAATTTACATTACACTAGGACTTGACTCACCAAGGACTCAATGATATTAAATCTAATAGACCGTTTACAGACTTTTTCTGAATATATCAGTACCATTCTGTGTAAATATGCTCTCTTCTTGATTTCCAGAGGACCAGTTTTTGTCCAATTTTAATGACTTCTACCTGGCAATTATTTTTTCAGTCCCATTTCATTTGTTTCATTTTTATTTATATAAAATTATATCCTAAGAGCATATGATGGAAAAACCAGCCTCCAATTCTACGTTTAATTTCTTCTGCCCCCTCTTAATGGGGTTTGTTCTCATATTTGTCTATTTCTAAATTACATGCTATCATATTTTAAATTTCCAACTTAGAAAAATCAGTTTTTAAGTCTTTTATACTTTCTTCTTTCATAATTCCTCTTCATCTATGTTTCTTCTTTCTCTTTTGTACCTCACCTCCTGAAAAATAATAGCATAAATTTTGGAGTGATTCAGAGACCTATTTAGTGCTCTTGTATCTGCTGGGTCCTAGGAACCCCCGTGGGCAAGATTATCTAAGGTGAAGCAAGGCTAGACAACTTAGAATTTCAGCTCCTGAGTATTAGTATTTGGCTTTGACAAAACTTTTGTTCTATTTTCCCTAAATTACCTCAATCGTTATCTTCTACACTGGCTTCTGAACCTGCCCTCTGAGAAAGTTCTTCCTGCTCTATTATTTCTCAATGACAAATCTAAAGTGGATGTTCATGGCATGTCTACCTGTGAAACTGTATAGGTTTTACAGAAACTTTCTATGTGAGGGTTGTTTCATGACTTATAAATCTAGTCTGAAAAGGGCTATGACTTTTTGATATCTTTGACACTGTAATTGCCTCCAAAAATGTATTAGATGTCTAATCTATTTGCTGCCAGTCATTTCCACGTGTTTTTAAAGTGTATTCCTAGCTCTAGTTCTCAGTTGTGAGTTTTTTTGTATCTTGCCTTTCATTCTTTCTCTCAGCTCATCATGGTCAACTGGAAGTCATCTGAAACCAGAGGTTGAGGTGGGATGAAACACCTTTAAAGCTGTCTTTTGTTTTTACCCTTTAACACTAAAACTTCAGCTGGGAATTCTTAATCTCATGAAATTTTAAATACTTTCTCCTCAAACTACCCATTGAAAGTGTAAATCTCCTGTAGGAATAAGCACATCCTGAACCTTTTTTTTTCGTAAAGACATCAGCCATGAAACCATGTTCTCTCACTTCATTTGAAACAGATTATTCCCTGGACTGCCCGGAGCACACTAATAGAACCCTCATACCCACACTGGAAACCTTCATTTCTTGTTGGTGTTTTGAATTCTCTGTGTATCAGATTTCTTTGAAAATTTGCTGCATTCATTTTCCTTGTCAAGTCCCTCATATTCCAGTCTCCAAACCTCTCATTTAACAGACTCTTTGACTCAGTGAAATAAGTTTATTTTGGAACCCAGTTTGCCTCACTACAAAATCGATGTGCCTTTTTAACCACATCATTTTGTCTATTGTCACATTTTGAATGACAAACTACTAAACCTTTTTAATTTCTAGAATAGTCCTAATGATCTAATATAGTATGTCACAAATAAGTAATTTTGTCCCTCTGCCTCCATTTCCTCATCCCCATAATGGGACACTTGGCAATGTCTGGAAATGTATTTGGTTGTCACAATATGGAAGGCAGGTGTTACTAGAAACTAGTGGGTAAAGGTCAAGGATGCTGTGAAACATTCTACACACATGGCAAAGCCCCTGCTAACACAGAAGCACCGAGTCTAAAGTATGAATAATTCCAAGCTTGAGAAGATCTGCTCCATGTGTGGCTGGGAGGAGCTTTTTTCATACCTGAAAAGGTACAGAAAAATTATTATGCCAAATGTATAAAGATCTGTTTATTTTCCCAATTTCCCCCCTTAATTTAGTATTTAAAAACTTAAATTTCTTTTATTTAAATATAATATCATTGGGGGCTGGAGTGATAGCACAGCGGGTAGGGCGTTTGCCTTGCACGTGGCCAACCCGGGTTCGAATCCCAGCATCCCATATGGTCCCCTGAGCACCACCAGGGGTGATTCCTGAGTGCATGAGCCAGGAGTGACCCCTGTGCATCACCGGGTGTGACCCAAAAAGAAAAAATAAATAAATAAATATAATATCATTGTCATTGTAAATAACTTTTTTTTGTTGTTTGGGGGCCATACTGCGCAATGTTCAGGATTTATTTTTGGCTGTGCACCTGGGTATCATTCCTAGCAGGCTTGGCCAACCACATGTTGTTCTGGGGATCACATCTGAGTCAGACATGTAAAAGGCAAATGCCCTTCTTACCTTGTAAATGACATTTTTATCATTATTTAGAAAAAAATTATAAAAGAATATAACTCTTTTTTCACTTGAGGCCTGTAGTCAGGGATGCTTAAAGACTACTTCTGCTGCAGTGCTCAGGATCACTCCTGGTGTTGTTTGGGGACCATGAAGGAAAGATTGAACCAAGGACTTCTTCATTCATTCCAAACCTTTGAGTGATTCTCCCTGAATTAGAGGTTCATTACTATCCACAGATCCCTGTGACCATCTTATTCCTGCCATTTAGCCACACCTCACTGTGTGGTCTGATGTATTTCTCTCTGATATTTGAGTAACAAAAGCACAATAAGTTTTATATGTCTAGAGTAGAGAAACAAAATCTGCAATTATTTTCAATGAGAGCTAGCCCGCAAATTTTTACCCTTTCCCCAAATACTGGCTCTAGTTGAGCCCAAAGTCCTTAGAAATTTAGAAGAGCTAACCAAAGTAATTTGATTAAATATTTCTGGATATATATATATATATATTATATATATGGGCTGGAGCAATAGCATAGTGGGTAGGGCATTCGCCTTGCACATAGCCGACCAGGGTTCAATTCCTCCGCCCCTCTCGGAGAGCCTGGCAAGCTACCGAGAATACCTACCTGCACAGCAAAGCCTGGCATGCTACCCGTGGCGTGTTCAATATGCCAAAAACAGTAACAACATGTCTCACAATGGAGACGTTACTGATGCCCACTCGAGCAAATCTATGAGCAATGGGATGACAGTGATAGTGACAGTAATTTATATATATGTGTATAATATATATATGTATATATATACATATATATATAAATCTGTCACCAGATAACTTTGCACAGCAATCTGACCTGACCTAAATCTAAATAAGGATGAAATAGGTAAATCAATACAGGGAAGTCTGGTGTGGACTTAATTTCCAGACTAAAGAGATTAAAGATGAGTTTAGAAAGACACAGGCCTATAAATGTCTACAGATTGCTTTCAACCCACCCCACAGATAGAATTTCTTTGCCCTATCAGCTTATTTGCTTGCCTGACAACCGAAAGATTGCAGTTTGCAGCATCTCCTGATTTAAAAGCATTATAACCCTGGAATTTTCAACTTATCAATAATATTGGAAATTAAACAGCTACATAGATGGCTGGAGGTTCTCTCCCAGAGCAATCTAAATCTCTTCTGACTTACTTCTCTCCATGTTGCTTACATATTCTTCCCTTGGCTCCATTACATTTCTGCTTTTCTTAAACACTGTTCTGGCACATATTTCTAGCAAACCTTCTCCTTCCTTGCAGCTGCCAACTTTGTTCTCCTACTACCACCCTGATTCCTGGCTCCAAAGTGATCTATTCAGCAGTGATCTAGGCTCAAAATTCAAGGGTGTAACTCTGCATCCAGCAGTAATGAACTGTTTTTCCATGAAAGAATAATTAGTTCTGGATACTGTGTCTTCTATTACGGGAAATTGCATCAAGCATTAATTTAACTTACAGGATCTCCAAAGTTTTTAAGGGGAAAAGGAAAAGGGAGGTGTGAGAAGAGAAAAAGAATCACAAATAGATTTTTGTTTAAACATACCAGAAGTAGAGCCTGAAGTGCCAGCAGGAATGTTCCAAACACCATTTTTTAATGATTTTCCATGAATGTAAAGAGTGAATGCAGCACAGTTTATTATTAGAGTTGACGTTTGTCTGATGCCATAGTTAAAAGGCTACAATTGCTTCTCATAACTCAAGTGGCTAAAGTCTAAATGAATGGAATGGGAAACTGATGGAAAGTTGAGGGAATGGGTTTCTCTAGGCAGCAAGAGATTTCTCAAAGCTCTGAGATAGATAGGAAGTGAAGATAAATTGAAGATTGAACCTGGAAGTAAAACAATCACCTTCTTTAAGGAAAGAAGATCTATTTTTAATGTACTCATCTTCAACGGGAAGAGGTAAAGGATAACAAAAATTGAAAATTGTAGTTAAAAGGCGCTGTAACAGCTTGTACTCATTTGGCTTAATTTAGTCCAACAGATTAAGTACCATGTCCAGCTCTCATCCAAATGCTGTCATGAGACATTTGTTATATTAAGTCTCAACTCTTTTTTTCCTCTCAGAATGTATATTGAGCCTTCGCCCTCAGTCTCTTTATCCTCCTCTTCATCGTGGCTCTCCTCTTCCTCCTCCTTTCCTGGTTACCACATCCAAAGCAAAGGAAAATAGATTGTTTTTAAAAGGAGCATACCAAATAACTGAAGCCATTCCAGTGAAGGATTATGAAAGTGGCTACTTATGAAATGGTCCTTGGGGTCTCACTGGTATAAAGAATGACTCTTCATCACCTCTCCTCCCAGCCCGTCCACCCTCCAGGTTTCCCTGGAAAGACATTAGAAGCAGAGTAAACAATAATAACTGTTTGACAATATTTGAAAAATAAAACTTCTGAAATCTTGGGGAGGGATATGTGAATCAGGATTAGACAAACTCGGGGAAATAGAACATGTATCTGTTGACCTAGAAGGACTCCCACACTATGTTGCTGACTAGGGCTGCAGGAATAACTGCAGATGGGAGAACTGCACACTCTTTAATTGGAACCATCCCTAGGCTTCTACATATCATAAAATATACCTAACCATCCTTATGTCTGAACTAGTGAGAAAAAATATAAGAAAAGTGAGAGAACAAATACTTTTTGAGTTTGTTTGAAGATTTATTATCATGAATAAATGATAAAAAGGTAAAAATCTGGTTATTATTTATACAATATACACATATTTGTTTTATTTTAAACGTTTTTGCTTTGGTCTGTTTCGGGGGCACAGCTGGCAGTGCTTGGAACTTACTCCTGCTCTGTGCTTAAAATTCACCCCTGGCAACAGTGCCAGGGATCAAACCCAGGTTTACCACATGCAAGGTTAGTACCCTACCCTGTGGACTTTCTCTCCGTGACCACATTTTTGTTTTACACAGAATAAACTCAGAGGTAATAGTAAAAGAGCCAGTGTCCACTGGCTACCAACCACAGGTAACTAAGTAATCTTTGGTCACTCATTGTTCTTTAAATCTCTAATTATCTTCACTTAAATCTCATTTAGGTTTTCTACACCTGAAAGTACTTATTAATATTTTTGTCTTGTTAATAACTATAAGCTTTATAAAGAAAAAAACTTTTTGCTATATAACTGCTTGATTTAACAGGGACTTTCAAATGTTGATTAAATGAGTAAATAAATGAATAAAATTTCTGCATTTAATTCCCCTTTCTTATTCCTTGTTAAAGAGTCACTGTGAAAATAAAATTAATGAAGGTAGGTAAAGTGTCATTAAAATGCAATTTATCACCAGTAATCACTCAAAGTAAAATGACAAGATAAATATGGAATGTGAACAAATGAAGGAAAGAAATATTTTAAAGAAATATCTGACAACCCATTGGTACTCACTTCAGCTATCTTATAAAGCTCTAATAATACCTGAGGAAGACCCTATTTGAAGCTACCAAAAGCAAAACGCATAAGTGATTATTATTCACTGCACTAGTTCTCCCTGTTGTCCAATTTATGAAACCAAACTTGTGTTGATTTTGGAAAATTCTTCCTATCCTGATGATCCCAGTGGATGTGCGGGAGCATATACCTCTCTTTTTGACTTCCACTTGAGGTTGATCTAATCCAGATGGAAAATTTTTCATAGACATTGTAAAGTATTCCATCTGTGAAGCAAATAAAAGAAAGTGAAAGATAATGAACTATATGAAAGCTGAATTACCCATTAAGGGGTTATGCTGAGGTCTGATAATGAATTAACTCAGTGTTGTGTGAATGCCACGGACAATGCTGAGAAAATACCTCTTTCCTTTGCTCATGCTTTAGAAATTATGTGTTTCTCAGTTAGTTGAAAATATACTATTATTATCTATACTGTAAGTTAAAGAATATTTAAAGCTTACCTCTTAATCCTTTCTTTCTTAGACATTAGGCAAACTCTGGTAGCATTGTGACCAAAGTGATATCTTTACTTAGTATTTTTTTCAGTGTTTTCATCTATAATAAAAGCATTATTCCTTCACAAGATCACTGAAGAAAGATGACAAAAATTTCCACCAGGAACTCAGCAGAGTCATGGCAAAAGGTTTTTTTTCTATATGTAGTAGCCTCTAGTATTATAAATATTTTAGATAATTTATTGATATTGCCATGATTTGCTTATATGTATTATATATTTAATTTTTCACTATGTCTATCACCTCAGTAACAATAAACAAGATAAAAACAAAGCTAACAGGTCATTGTTTCTCCAAAGTGCTAAAGGATAGTCAGAAGTTTTGAGCGTTGATAGTATGATGTTTGGTTAGTGGGGGGTGGGGGGATATTAAAATACAGTGATAGCACAGCGGTAGGGCATTCGCCTTGCATGCCGCTGACCCAGGTTCAATTATTCCACCCCTCTTTGAGAGCCCGGCAAGCTACCGAGAGTATTTCACCCCCACGGCAGAGCTTGGCAAGTTACCCCTGGCATATTCGATATGTCAAAAGGAGTAACAAGTCTCAAGATAGAGACGTTACTGGTGCCCACTCAGGCAAATCCAATAGCAACGGGATGACAGTGACAGTGACACTCTCAAGGAAATAACCCGAATTAAGAGGAATGACAATTCCCAGTGGTGCTCAGAAATTGGTCCTGTCTCTACACTCAGGAATCACTCCTGACAGGGTGCAGGGGATCATCTGTGATGTTGAAGATCAAACCACAATTGGGATCATGCAAGGCAAGCACCCTACCCACTGTACCATCCTTCTGGTCCCCAAAACTCAATTATTTCCTTGCTGAGGATGTAAAATATTTGCATCCACTTTACATCACAGTCATAGTCCTGTAGTTTCTTATTAAACATACCTTTCCTGTGACCCAGGGTCTCTCTAGATATCTACAAATAAAATAAAACTGTATAATTACAAAATGCAAGAATATTCGTAACAACTTTATAGTAGCAAAAAACTGGAAATAGCCCTTGTATCTATAATAGAAGAATGTATAAAAAGAGTCATATAATGAACTAATTGCAACAATAAAAAGAAAATACCAGATTTAGCAGAGATATCAAACCCACAATATACTGTAAAAGAAGTCCTACTCAAGAGAATTGCTACATAAATCATTTTATATGATACTTTACAATAAGCAAAATCTGATTAAAGAGCACAAAAATGTATAAATCTGTAACTGTACCCTCACGATGATTCACTAATTAAAAAATAATAAATAAATTAAAAAAAAAACACATGAGGATAATAGTTTCTTCAGACAGAGGCAGAACAGGATTTGTGAAATGACATTTCTTACATCTCAATAGGAGTTGGGGTTTAATAAGTTTATTCATTTACAATAATCTACAAATTTACATTTTAAAATTAGACATTTTATATACATTTTATAGAAAACAAGTAAAACTCATAGAAAAGTCTATAAGCAGGCTAAATTATTTAGGAGAAATATATTGATACATAAATTTTTTTAAAAATACATCACAAAAACAGTAAATAGAAGCTTAAATGGATAAAGATAGAGTAAGTGTTAGTAGAAAATTAAGTGGTAGAGACACTCTTATTCTTCCAGGTTGGAAGCCACGGAGTACAGATGGGGGTTAATATGGAACAATCCAACTCCTAAAAATCCTCGACTCTCCTGGGACTCTATTTGAAGCTCCAAAGCCAGCAAGAAGTGACCGGAATGACTCAATGCCCTATCACCTGATTGCAACCAGGGTTTCACCTTTGAAAGAGGGAATTAAAAGAGAAATTTCAGTTTCTCCTTGCCAGCATCTGTGAGCAGTCCCATTTTTGACTGCCCCATCCTACATTTCTCAACACTCCTTAGAATTCTTGGGCTCTTTTAATAAACAAGAAACTAGCATTTCCTCAATATCATAATGGATTCTGCCCCAGAATTTAGGCTCACAGAGACTGAGACAATGGATAATCCTGAAGGCCTGAAATTAGCCAGGCCACCCTGTATGATCTTTGCATTTCTGTAAACATTCTTGTTACTTCATAAGTAGTAACATAAAGACACAAAGACTTAGTTTTTCTATTAAAAAGCACACAAAATGAGTCATATATACCTATATTAACTTCCCCATCTATAAATTTTCGTTCTTTCTTTTCTACTATCCAAAAACTTTTCTATTTATAAATTAAGAATTCATTTCAACCTTAATAAACATTTGCTAACTTTTATGAATATGAAATATGAATGCATTTAATATTTTGAATGTTAAAGTACAGTTGTTGCAAAGTTCTTTCATGTCCTGAGGGATAATCATTTAACTTTATTTTATAGTTTTGCTCTCACAAACAAAATTATTCCATATGGTATAAAAGAAAGGAATGTGTCCAGTGTGCAGTAGCTTAAAGGTAGAGTAAAGGTAAGCAATGATAACCTTAACTATGTCTTCAAATACAGAACTCATTGATATTCTTTTACTATCTATTCTGTAGCCCTCTCATTTCTACTGGTTTTATGGTTCCCATTGGTGAAGTCTTGTCTAAAGAGAATTGTGGGATGTTAGTATTGAGATGCAGCTATTTCTTAACAACTTGAATACAAAGAAGACAGAAATAATATAAATTTGGTTCTGTAGAGGCCAAATTATGAATGAAATGAGCATTTTAATACAATTGCTCCCTTACTTAAAAAACCAACTACCTCTATAACTAACATATTGATGTAATACGTAATAAGGGAAGGAAAGTATTTGATTTTCATTGGACCAGGTATAATAACAGGAGTGTATATAAAAAGTGAAATTTTCCTTTGGTTAACAAGACCTGGTTTTACCTTTCCAACATAAGATCTAGCTGGCATGGTTATTTTATAAAGCCCAGAACCAGACATGCCTTTTTTTTGCACTGATTTTGATATGTTTTTGTTTATCTAAAATTTATAGCAAAATTTTAAAAAGCATTATTTTAAAAAATAAATTTAATCTCAAGAACGGCTCTATCACAGCAGTATAATTTGTTCTTTTCAAGTTATCACAGATTTTTGCTTTTTATAGATGAGCATGTGATCTGCTTATTTTGGCACAAAGGAAAGGAAATTTAGGCAGAATCAAAGGAAACAACCATATCAGGGTTATGACTCCATAATAATAAATGGGCTGACAATACTTGATTTTAATGAACACATGAGTGAAAACAATTAGGCATAATTGTTAATTTTGCCTTATATAATTTCTGGAATAACTATTTCCAGGAGATGGGACCTCTGCTAAAGGCTTTAAGGAGGCAGCCAATGAGTATTTTCAAGCTTCAGCGGCGTTCCCACAGGCTTTTCTTGGAAAGTGATAGGAAACCTTATTCAAAAGATAAGCCAGTATGGCCATCAGAAGTCTCCTCATCTTTACAGCCCAGCACTCACTGGAAATTTTTTTTCTTTTTTAACTTCTTCACAAGCTCAGCTATCACACTTGATTAACATTTCTTAGTAAGAGTTAAGTTGGTAAATCCAAAAATAATTTTTCTAAGGGAAACTGAGTCCAAAGTTTCCATTTTTGTGTCCACTGAGAAAGAGAAAAATTTTATTAAAATACATTCTTTAATTTTCTTGGCAATGGAAATAAAATCATGAATTTAGTCTTCTATTGCTACCGTTTGCTTTTCCTTATTTTGAAGAAAAGACAGTTAAGAATAAGAATAATCATCACGAGCCAGAGAGAAAATGGCAAAGTTAAGGCTCTTGCCTTGTAAAGAGATGTATGGCTCAAAAATTAAAATAAAAACAAAGAGTTATCACAAAAATACCTGGCCAAGATAATTTTTAAATGTTGTTCTCATGTGGTAATTAAAATATTATAAATTAAATGCACTTTTCTTATCTACCAAATTGCCTTAAATTAAAAACATAGATAAGAACATGGTCAGGCATTTATCTAAGTAACATATATGTAAGGATGTACTCATCCTTAAATCTGCTCCAAAATTTTGCTGGTGGAAAATTGACAATGTTAATAAAGAGTTTTAAAATAATAATCATAGATATACACAAGACTTATATTTTAAAAATTTATTGCAGAATCTTTATAAGAACTTTGCAAAATTGGAAATAACACTAAAGCCACCCATGGGGATTAAACAGTAGTATATCCATATGTGTAAAAATCATGATTTTAATTCTACTTAGAATATTTTAATGCTAGGGGCTGGAGCGATAGCACAGCGGGTAGGGCGTTTGCCTTGCACGCGGTCGACCCGGGTTCTAATCTCAGCATCCCATATGGTCCCCTGAGCACCGCCAGGGGTAATTCCTGAGTGAAAAGCCAGGAGTAACCCCTGTGCATCGCCGGGTGTGACCCCCCCCCCAAAAAAAACCCAAAACAAAACAAAACAAAAAAGAATATTTTAATGCTATTAAGCAAACAGAAACAGAATCCCTATAAAATCACAGAATAGCATTCCTATTTTTGAAAACATATTTGCACAGAAAATTCTGCAAAACTATATATCAATATTTATGTATTCTAGGACTTCGGGTGATTTGTTTTCTTGTATTTTTTGTATTATCTGTTTCTCTACAATGTACTTATTCTATCAGAGGACAATGAATCAATACTTTGAACTACACAAAACGGAATTTATTCTTTGTTTGAATCTCACAGGCCATTGTCAGTCAATTCAGTTGAATGATGGGACAATTTAGTAGAGAAAAAAATATCAGGCAACCTGGTTGGTTGGCAATTTGTCGACAAAAGGGTTGGCTAGTTTCCCATACTTGTAATTTTTCAACTAGTTGGTTTGGCATCACATAAATACAGCATGAGTTGGAACATTTTAAGCTGAAAAAGTTTTTATGCCAAAAATCTCATAGACCCAAATTGAAAAAAGATGAATACTTGATTTTTTTCTACTAGTTTCTCTCATACATAAAAATGAACTAATAAACCAAATCCCCCATCACCACCAGCTATATTTTGAACATTTAATGTTTTAAGTGCAATTTTTCCTCATCTGGCTGCAAAACAGTCTTTTGTCAATGCAAAAGTGGGGGACATAGAGGAGTGAAGAGCTGGTCCAGAGAGAAAAGTTGTCTGCCTGGGGTATGTCTGAACTTCTTTGTTTTCTTAATTTTTGACTCATTATGTTATATTAGATTTTCTTTATTAGTCACCTAGGAAATGGTCAAATTAACCATCATAGCTATTACCTCAGAGGTTAGCAAAAAGACCAGCAGAAATTTTCATCTGTTTCATTCACTAAAATGTTCCCAGGAGCTAAAACATTCTCTGTACGTTGTAGGTTCCCAAAATTTTTATATTGAAAGAATATATAGTGCGGTGCCTGTCATTTTACACTGCTTTAGCTTAAAACTCTGGGAGAAATATTTGACACATTTGATTAAGTATATAAAAAATTTATAGATTGTCTAGAATGTATACATAAAAACATTGTATACATCTGTAGCTGTTGTCATCAATCTTAATTTCAAATCCTTAAGAGTGGGTTCTGACTGGAAAAGGAAGCCCAAGAGTAAAGTTTAAGGGAGTTTAAAAGAAAAAAGAAGGCAAAGAATATCTTCAAATAGAAATTGCATACCTTTACATAATAGAAGTTTCAGTAAACACACATGAAGAAAGATTAGCAAAAAAGTAACCTAAAATCTTTCTAAGTACTCTCATATGCTGTTATTTAATTCCTACAATAATCTTTAGTTGTATCAGAGAGTCTCTTGCCCGCATGCCAGGCTGTCTTCGCTGGGGCCCCTCTGAGGGGATGGGCTCCAGCTTCCCTCCCCGCCCCGAGCAAAGCTCTCGGCAGCCAAAGACCACCAGAACCTAACCAGAGCTGTGCTCCAGGCCCCTCTCCACACATTCGACATGCCTCACGCATGAAGGTACTGGCAGAAGAACCCAGGTGTGTGTAATCCCATCAATGGCCAACATCCAGAGACTTAAAAGCAAGCTCCTAGGAGCACGCGGCCACAAAGCATTCACGCGATATCTTGTAACATACCTTTCCCTCTGGGAGAAACTACCAACCTACTGAGAGCTTCCTGCCCACATGGGACAGCCTCACAAGCTTCCCATGGTGTATCTATATGCCAAAGCCAGTAACCAGCTGATCTCATTCTCCTGACCTTGTGGATAGGACGAATGTAGAGGTTACTGAGACCGCTCGAGCAACTCGATGATCAATGGGATTTTGTGATTCATGATTCTTGAATCTTTCCTGAAAGATAGGTCTTATTCCCATTTTGCAGAGAGGAAATTGAAGTTCGGTTAACTTCCCCAAGTTTAAACAGCTATAAAGCTGAAGAGTTTAGATTTGTTTGACTCTAACACTCTACAGAGAAAAATAAACAGGTAAAAGTAAAATTGGTGGGTCATTTGCCTTGCATGTGGTTGGGTTTCATCCCTGGGATTCACAGCCAGAAGTATATTCCTCAGGGCAAGAGCCAGAAAAGAGTAACCAGTGAGCATTGCAGCGGGTGGCCTGGGGAAAAAAGATGTAAAAATGGGGCAGAGTGCTGTAAAGGAAATCTGGTTTCTTATCAGTTCTTGCAAAGCAGCCAACTCAGCCAGCCTCAATGGTGATAATCACGCAACAAAGTTAAGCAACTTGGGTGGGTTCGTGGTAGGAGAAATGTAGAGAATTACTTCTCTAGTCAAAGTAAGACTGTTGTAAACCTTCTGCCACATTATCTTTATAAATGCTACAACATAGCTGTACCAGCCTCTTGGGCAGTAAAAAATCCTCCCCAAGTATTTCTAATATCCTTAGATAAATAATAGGAAGTTCCAAGTAAATATCCAGAAAGCAAAGGTTGAACACGAGCTAAACAACCTTAAATTATTTAAATTCCTGAATACCAAATATAAGAGCCAGACACTTAGGTAAATTAGCAGGATGTTTATACACCAACTGAATAATTTCTAGTCTACTCTGCTGTGGTATCTGGAAGACCACTGACCATTTGAAATAAATAATATGTTGCCTTCGATTCAGATGATTAGAATATTTTGCAAGGATCTGCTTTATTGTACAATATTGCCTAGCAAAAGGATATTGCTTCAGGAGATATCTATTGCCAAACTAGTAGTTATTTGCAAAATATACATAACAAAGGGTAATTGTGTGTCATATGCATCTTATCATTACCCTGGACACTTAAGCTTTTTTGGATAGTAGTTGAAAATGAAATAAATATGATTTAGTGTATGTTGATTCCAGGAAGGAATTGTTCACCCTGGCCAGCAGTTGTGAACTATAAACAATGTTTGGGGAAGTCAGAAACAAATGTTTTCATTTTAGTGTATAAAAAGTTTGTGAAATAACATCTTAGTACAAGATTGTTCTTCAAATCAAGGCTAAAACCTGGCCATTCCTTCAGAAGGGCAGCTGTCCAGACAAAAGCTTTGAGATTTGGAGAGTTGGACTCACTTCATCCAAGCTCTTTAATTTCTGGGGCTCTCGTGTCCTCTTCTGCCAACAAAAAAAGCAAGGCCCACATTAGAAAGGAAATCTGCACTTTTCATCCAGGCTTGCCTGTTGGCTTGCTGTATCCTATGTCTCCAAGAAAAAGGGCAGTTTCATGCCATCAAGGGAGGAAATTATAGTCTATCACGTCAAAATAATATTTAACTTTAAGCACCAATGAGTGGGGTAAGATTAATTTTTGTAGCTATAGATTATGATACTAAATGTCATAATTTCAAAATATTGATTTAGTGTATAATCTCTGGGCGGCCAGGGGAGGCCCCGATGGCTCTCCCCCTCACCACCTGGGTTGGGTGGTCTCGGGCCGCTGCCCCAGCCAGGGCAGCCATGGGGCAGTAGGAGGTGGAAACGAGGGCCAAGCCAGTTGGTTGATCAGTTGCCTCATATTCCATTCTACCCACATGCCTGTTCCAGTCTCTCTGAGCCCCCCATTCTAATCTCACACTACTGTCCCTCATTCCCGTCTTCTCCTGTCTCTCCCGCTCTTCTTTCCATGCTCCATCTTGCTCCCTGGTCTCTCTCCCAACTCCTCTAACTCTCTCATCTCTCCATGCCTAGCACTCTGGGCCAATGCTACACCCAGTCCAGTCCCAAAGCAATATCAGCATAAGAAAGCCCTTCCTGACTGCCCATCAGGCTCAAGGGTAGAAACACCACCTAGGGGTATTCATCATCTCCTTAGTCCAATAACTTAATTAACATCTTAATATTAATTATTTTTGTATGGACATAGTAAGAGATACATTGATGCTTGTAGGGCAGCTCTCCTGGGAACATCTTGCCACAGACTCAGACTACAGTGCTCATGCCAGATTAATTATTCCTAACCCTAGCAGGGTCCAAATCTAGTTATTACTTTTTGAATCATGACAGAATTTGTCCATGACCATGCTCTTAACTTAAAATTAAGCATTATGGCACTTTGGCCAGACCCATCTCGATGCCAGGGTAGCACATAGCTCACCACTTTCCCTGGGTCCATCCAGTCCCTCATTGGAACCCTGCTTTTGGGGATGCTAGGAAGTAAAGGCAGCTGAGGCGTAAGTCGAGAGAACAGATGCCCAGGAGGTAAATATCATTGCAAGTCCAATAACTTCTAAGTTACAAAAGCATAGCATTAACTATCTTCTTGCGCCCACACAAAACGAACATTGTTCTGAATTAACTATGCAAAGGACTTAAGGAGAATAGAAAAAAACAATATTTACAAGTCAACAGAGCACAAGGAAAGAAGTTACAAATAAACACAAAGGAATGGGAGCACTGTCATGGGATTAACCCAGTAAACCTAAACTTCCTGTGGCAAGGCAGAAAGGACAAACCCATGTTATCCTACAATTTAGGAATATAGTAATATTATTAATCAAAAGTACTTAAATATACATATTGAGATCAAATTCAGGGCCAACCATGTTCTGGTCAATAAATGTTGACTTGTAACTAATATATGATACACATATTTATATTTCATATATCCAGTAATTTCTCTGAGGGAAAATATGACCAGATAGAACTCTAGCTCTCGATAAAAGGGAAGAATACAGAAATGTATCAAGTAAACGCTACACTAAATACAGTTCAATAACTTACTCTTAGAGTGCCTATCCTTCAAGGAAGATATTAGGTCTTCTTTTATTAGCAAAATGAAAATGCAAAAACAATATCAAAATTATGTAAGGTATATAAGTCTTACATTGAATATCATGAGGTACTATACTTTGTGAGTCTTGAGAACAAAAGCAACCAGTGCTGGCCTGGATGTGGGGAAAAGGGACGCTCTTTCACTGTTGGTGGGAATGCCAACTGGTCGAGCCTTTCTGGAAAACAATATGTACAGTCCTTCAAAAACTAGAAATTGAGCTTCCATATGACCCCGCAATACCACTTCTGGGAATATATCCTGATGATGCAAAAAAGCACAGTAGAAATGACATCAGTACCTATATATTCATCGCATATATAAGTCATGTTCACAATAGCCAAAATATGGACAACCTGAGTGCCCTAAAACAGATGACTGATTAAAGAAACTTTGGTACATCTACACAACAGAATACTACACAGCTGTTAGGAGAGATGAAGTCATGAAATTTGATTATAAGTGGATAGACATGGAGAGTATCATGCTAAGTAAAATGAGTCAGAAAGAGAGGGAAAGACATAGAAGGACTGCACTCATTTGGGGAGTATAGAATAACATCACATGAAGCTGACACCCAAGGACAGAAGGTACAAGGGCCAGGAGGATTGCCCCATAACTGGAAGACTGCTTCTTGAGCGGAGGATAGAATGCAGATGGAATAGAGAAGGGATCACATGATGGCTGGAGGAATCAGTTGGGATGGGAGATTCATGCCGGAAGTAGATAATGGACCAAATATGATGACCTCTCAGTGTCTGTGTTGCAAGCCATAATGCCCAAAAGTAGAGAGAGATTATGGGGAATATTGTCTGTCATGGAGGCATGGGGAGGGTGGGAAAAAAGGGGGGGGTATACCCGGGATATCGGTGGTGAAGTGTATAAAAATAAAAAGAAAAGGCGCGGGCGAGGAAAGGGACGCCTCACTGCACCGAGCCAGGCACAGGGCCTAGGGCAGCAGCCGTCTCTCCCGCCACCCGAGTTCGGTAGCCTCCAGCCGCTTCCCCCACCCCGGGGAGGTTGATGGCGAAGATGTGGCAGGCAAAGGAAGGAACGGAGCCAAGATGGTTGGTCTCACTTGCAGTTTATTCCAATCTTCCCTCTATACACTCTCCGTCCTCTCTACACCTTTCCGCCCTCTATACACTTTCCGCCCCTCACCTTCTCTCCGAACCCCTTTTATTGATCATGGTCCTTCCAAAGGACGCAATACATTGACGTCACCAAAAGCACCAAAAGATCTTACAGAAAGAACATTGAGGCAACATAATTCTCTTGTATCTGCAGGCCCTTAATCTAGCCCCCCCCCCCAAAGAAGATACAAAAACAAAACCGAAGCCTCCTTTGGGCTGAAAGCACTCGGATTTACATCCCAAAGACCAGGCTGGGCTGCAGCAAGAAATCTACATGTCAATTACAAACTAGACAGCACCTGAAATGTACATTCCAAAGACTAGGCCGGGCCAGAGCCTGGAATCTACAAAGTCAAATCAAGCCTGGCTAGCACCTTAGATCTGCGGGTCAAAGATCAGCTAGGTTTCTGTGACAAAACTCCAGAAGGCAGCTGGAAAAGGGGAAATATTCCAACAGTGAAGAATGTGCACTGGTGGAGGGATGGGTGTTTGATCATTGTGAGATTGTAACCCAAACATGAAAGTTTGTAACTATCTCATGGTGATTGAATAAATTAAAAAAAAAGAAGTAATTGCTAAAATATCAGAAGTGATAATATTGTCATTGATTAGACTAACCACAAATGACACCATAAAGGTTTTGATGTCTAGAATACATAGGTTTAAAATATAGGTTAAGGCTAGAATAGGTGAAGCAATACTTTCATGGAAGGGTTGGAGATTGGGAGCAGAAACTATATTATCAAAAGCAAAAATTCATAAATAATAAAAATAGTGCAAGGTGCAGAGGTGACTAGTCTAAATGAAAGAAAGGGAGCACTGGGGATAACACAGGAAATAAAATTCAATAGACATTATACAATTTTATATTCCAGATGATTCAAAAATCAAGGGGGAACAATTGCATTTCTTGAGAATTAAAGATAGATGATTCAAATAATAAACCGTACTAGAAGCAAATTCCTGGACATGGAGGCAGTCCAATTTTGGTGGAATTCAGAACACATCTGCATAGAAAATTCTATAACAACACAGATGTTTTACGAATACATCGCTAATACCCAGAGATCAGTGAAGAAGTGAAACCTGAAACAGGGGGGTTGCTACATTTTTTTATTGTAGGAACACTATCCTGAACTAGGTTGTAATAGCAAATGTACAAAATAAGGAAATCCAGTCTACTAGTTTAAAGGAAGAATTTATGAAGTTTCACTGTAGATGGGGAGAGCAGAAATAAGACCATGACAGTGATTCTCAAATATCTTGGTAGGCAAAGACAAAACCTCTAGAAATGTGAACATAGGTTACAAAGAACACACATAAAGTTCAGCTACTAGACTAAGCTAATATCAATCACTTTGCTAATCAGCTTGTTTCTCCACAAAACACTTTTATCTTTATTCAGAGGTATAGGATAGACAGAGGAAGAAATGATTAGCAGCATTCAACTTTCAGTCCAAATATATAAGAATTTGACAATGGGAATAGAGGGGATTGCAATTTGACCACACCAAATGGTCAAATATAAGTGTAGTAAATCCTAGGTCCACTGACCATCAGAAATCCTCACATCTACCTCAGCCTTCACCATAACACCTCTCTGCTTTTTCATCATCATTTCAAATATCAGAGTATTGCATTTGAGGGCAATAGGGCCATTACAAACTATTCCTAGAAAATGAAGCTTAAAGCAAGAAAGCCAACCCAAATAAAGATTGTCATTTTCAATAGCATGCCATGTATCTTTGGATCAGATGCTCAGATAATGGCTTAGCACTGAGTACAATATCTGGCAGAAAAAAAAGCAAGATGAGTGAAAAAATGATACATGAATAAACAAATATTCTTCTGTCAATTGCCTTTGATGGTTTTTATGGTGCCTTAGCTTGAAAGCAAGTAAGGGTCCTAATCATCACAGAACTTTGAAAAATGGTAGATGGTAGATAAACTGGTGGCTCTGAAACGTTTGTGGTATAGTGACATGGAAGAAGCATTTTGTTCAGAGGACATCAGTCTGGTCTGAGGATTTGGCCTTGACTATGTGACTTTTGGACAAACTATTTCCCCCCCTATAGGTCACTGTCATCTTAGTGATAGAAGAGGGGGACTAGCTAAGAAGGAAACTCAGACTTCTACTGGCCTACACCCTAGTCTCAAAACTAGCTCTAAAGCCATCTTCAGGTCCTTCCCTTCCCAGCTAGCTAAAATGTCTGCTCTGACCTTAAAATGTGACTTAGTGAATATTCTTTCCATCACCTGTCATTTCTTATGGAAAGGGTCTTCTGTGATACACAGAACAGATGTGACTTTAAACCCTTTCAAGGCTCTTAAGAACATGACAGTTGTTTTGTGACTTCTATGTGTCACTTATGATTCTTACTACCCTGGGTATAAGATTGAGCAATATTATCTGCAAGGTCCTTTCACAGGAAGCACCTGTTGTAATGTAGGTTAGCCCAGTGAATCTAAATGTGAAACTCTTTTATACATGCCTCAGAAGAGATAAAGATAAGCAGACCCAGACTGGCAAAACCTCAAAGCTTCCTCTTTACCTTACTTTGCTTCTACTACTCATACACCTTCTCGCCTAAAGACCTCACATAACAAAGTTAAGTCACCACCATGAGAATGTAAACTTTTACTAAAAATCCATATCTAATGATCCATTGTCATATCGTTTTTTTTCACCCTTTAAGCAACATGTTAGTAATGATTAGTCTTGGTGGGAAAGTGGTGAGGATAAGGAATGGAGGAGACAATACCAGATCTCAAGCTCATTGTCCCTGCATCACACTTAACTCTGCTCTATGTGCAGGTCCAGGACCAGAATCATGTTCTAACAACCCTAATTTCCTTCCCCCACTCCTGGATTATCCTCTCATTTTTTGTTTTGATTCAAGACCTACACTCGTCAGTCTTCTCACCCCCTACCCCAGCACTTTCCCTATTCTCTCATAACTCCATCATTGCCCATGATGGAGCCTCATAGGGGAACTTCTTTCCAAATGCAATAGAATTATCAACTCTCCTATTTAGGGAAAGAATCTCAGGCTTGAAGAATATTTCAGATCAGGGATCTTAGAAAGCATTTTCTTGAACATAATTCTTTTAATGAATATTTATGACATTTATAAATATTAATCAATGAGTATGTGTAGAACCATGGCAGCAGATCAAGTGGGAAATAGAAGCAGAAGGATCAAGGACCTCTCAGGAAGGGGGATGAAGTAGGGCTGGGGTATGTATTAAATATGTTCCTCAAAAAAGTTTGTCTACCCAGAATATAACTGTGATCTCAATGAAAAATACGTGCAAACTAGTTAAGACAAGTTAATTCTGATGAATATGGAATATAAATTCAATATATGTTATCCATATAACAAGTGAGAAATCTGGACATAAAGATAGGTGGAGTGAAAATGGTGGAATGATTGAGGTGATACAAGCTAATGGGCATTAATAAGCTAATAAGAAGCAAAGAAATGTAGCCAAAGAGAGCTTAAAAGTCTAAGTTCATGCTTCATGTGTAGTAGCCTCAGATTGGTCCTAGCGTGACTTGATCAATTCTGGGCATAAGCACAAAGCTAGGAGTAGCTCCAGGGTACCACCAGGTGTGGCCCAAAAAATCCTAAAAGAAAGAAGAAAAGAAAAGAAAGTTTAGTTTGGGTAGAGCATTCATCTTGCACTCGGCTGACCCAGGTTCGATTCCTCCAACCCTCTAGAAGAGCCTGCCAAGCTACCGAGAGTATCTCACCCGCAAGATAGGCCCAAGTTCAATTCCTCCACCCCTCTCGGTAGAGCCTGGCAAGCTACTCGTGGTGTATTCGATATGCCAAAAACAGTGACAACAAGTCTCACAATGGAGATGTTTCTGGTGCCCGCTCGAGCAAATCTATGAGCAACGGGATGACAGTGACAGAGATGACAGTGACAGTGACCCTCCTAAAGAAGCAAACAAAGATCATTTCCTAGAGTCTTCTTTATGATTTGTTATAGTAGCTCGAGGAAATTAATATGAATTACATGTTGATTATAAGCAACTAAGTTCTGAGAAAGAATTTCCCAGTGCTGGGAATCAGATTCAAAGCTTTCCACTTCTATCTAGCACATGGTGGATATCAGAGTATGTTAATATGAACAGGGAAGATGATAATGGTAACAGTGATGCCAACAGTTTTTCCGGTGACAAAGAAAAAAAGAAACAGAAGACAGAGCATGCAAAAAGGAGATATGGATAAAAGTCTGTTAATATTGCTAATGGCTCCATATTAATAAATAGAATCAAAGAAGCAAAATCCCCAAATCTTGCTCTGTTGGATAAAATAAAATTAATTATGCAAGGTGCTTACCATTTATGTCTAGTAATGTTGTAGCTCAATAACAATTATGTGTACCATTAAAATCTAGATTTATATTATTGTAAACTTTATTTGCTCAGAGTAGTAAACTCGGTGAATAGCCCTTATAAATAGCAATTCTTAGTGAGTGGTCTAATTAGCTCACAACCTAAAACAAATAAACAAATAAAATATAAACACCAAAACTATAGGTGACAGTATGTTACAGGACTCAAATAATTACAGAAAATTTGATGAGATACTAATTTGCCTTTTTGGAGTTTATAACCCAGGCACAGACTTGATAATGAGGATTAAGAGAAACAAAAGCATGTTATGATGTCTGGCATCATAACATTGAAAGAGTACAGTAATACCAGAGTGGCTATATATTCCTTTGAATATCTTACTCCTGGACCAAAATAAGTGTGCTAATGTATTCAACAAAGGACTGTTGAGCTTTCCTTGGCCTGTGTCTTATAGTCTGCAGCCTGCATTTTAACAAAGACTGTTTGTCACTAAAGTGTGCTTGCTGGTTTGTCTATCAGCCCCACAGACAAAATAAGGTCTCTTTTCATGCTCCCACCAAGACTTAAAAAAAATATCCTGCAAGTGTGAAAGCACAATCATACATAATTGTTGGAATTCAGCTGAACTTTTTTCTCTTTCATTTTGAGGCCATGAACACCGTCTCATGGTTTTCCTCTCCCCAATAGCCAGATTTTTTTGTTTAATGATCAGTCTGGGTTTAAACAAAATGCAATTTGTTTTTGAGGATATTTGAAACTAAAATAGGAAGTCTCGTTATTGGTTTATTGGTCTATAACTAGGTTCTTTCCTGTAGAGCTGTTTTCAGCATTCATTGTGAAAAATAGTCTACAGCTCCTTTCTGGGGATGGGGTGTTGGTGCCCTCTTGAGGAAGAAGAAACAAGGACATGGAAAAAGAGAAGGAAGCATTTGGAAGCTGGGATAAGAATGTATCTTACCTGGGCTGGAGCAATAGTACAGCGGGTAGAACGTTTACCTTGCACGCAGCTGACCTGGGTTTGATTTCCAGAATCCCATATGTTCCTGTGAGCAATTCCAGGGGTGATTCCTGAGTGCAGAGCCAAGAGTAACCCCTGTGCATTGCCAGGTGTGACCCAAAAAGCAAGAAAAAAAAAAGAATGTATCTTACCTTAACTGCTCCTGACAGTGGGCAACTGGTTAATGATTAATGGCAGAGCAGAGCAGGACTCTACGGCTGGGTGTATATGCTGGGGGTTGGGGGAGGGTCATGTGGAAACCCTTTAGAACAAGCCTTGGCTGTGGCCTGGCCCTTCTGAAGGCACATGGCACATACTGGAACATTATATGGCTGGAAGAAGGCACAACAGGTATTGGAACACCATATGACTGAAACCTAGTGAGGAACAAGTTTGTAACTGTGATTCAATTTAAAACATTAATTAGGTTGTTTTTTTTTTTTTTAAGAATATATAGGTGGCTCTGTGCTTTAACAAAGTCTCAAAAGAGAACTGAAGCGATAGCACAGTGGGTAGGACATTTGCCTTGCTCGCCATCAACCCAGGTTTGATTCTCAGCATTCCATATGGTCCCCTGAGCACTGCCAGGAGTAATTCCTGAGTGCCAAGCCAGGAGTAACCCCTGAGCATCGCCGGGTGTGACCCAAAAAGCAAAAAATATAAAAGTAAAAAAAAAGGTCTCAAAGGACAATTTGATTCTGCCTAGGTCCACCAACATTATTTCAATTCTTTTCCAAAACAAACTTATATAATTTAATTTATATTTTCTTCTGCATTTATGAACTGTTTCTTCCAAGGTCATGCCTTTGGGGGGTGGGAGGGATGTTTAAGGTTTAGGCCACATCCAGTGGCAGTACTCGGGGGACTGGATATGCTAGGGATAAAAATGGGCTTGGCACATGCAAGTGCCTTACTCCTGTACTCTCTCTTCAGCTCCATGGTTATGCCACAAAAAAAAAAAAAAAAAACACCAACGCTGGAGTGACTGTAATATAGGAATACAGGTAGGGCTAACCTCATGCAAGGGATCGATCACCAGCACATGTATTCCCAGGAGCTCCCCATGAGTGATTCCTAAGGGCAAAGCCAGGACTAAACCCTGAGCACTGCCGTGTGTGGCCGTCGCTAAAGAAAAAAAAATGATGATGATATTAATTTAAAAATCCTAATATCATGCTATCTTGGTGAAGCACTTTTCCCTCTTTCACAAAGTTCACAGTCAGGGATTATTACCTGTTTTGTTTGGGGGGCTAGATTGCTCAGTACTATACCAGACTTGGTGCTTGAAAATCGTTCCTGGCAGTACTTAGGGGACCATGTGGTGCAGGGGATCAAAACCTGCAAGCAAAGGGGCTGGAGCAATAGCACAGCGGGTAGGGCATTTGCCTTGCATGGGGCCGACCCAGGTTTGATTCCCAGCATCTCATATGGTCCCCTGAGCACTGCCAGGAGTAATTCCTGAGTGCATGAACCAGAAGTAACCCCTGTGCAACTCTGGGTGTGACAGAAAAAGAAAAAAAGAAAAAACTGCAAGCAAAGCATTCACTCTGGTCCTTGAGTTAACTTCCCAGACCTTGGCTATGGCTCTTGACTATTAAATCCCTAACAGAGAATTTGCCATGCAATCCCTTCTAGTCATACTCAAGGATCACAAATCTCACAAAACTCCATCTATCTTTCCCCCATTCCTCATCTTGTTCTCTGACTTAATCTAACTATACACATTTAGTAATTTTACTCATTTCTCGTTATTCATATCTGCCAGGTTTCTAATCATTTGTCTTACAATTCTTTGAACTCAGCCCAATTTTCTGCCTAATTCTGATTCCAAGAGCGTGGGCTTTAAGAATATTTTTTAAAAATATATGACAAGTAATATTTTACTTAGCATCTCACTCTCAACCCCAAAATTAAAAATCTTTTTTAGTTTCCTTGAGAGAAAATTAATTGACTAATGAACAATCCCAGAAAAACGGAAAAGAGCTTTCAGAGCATTTCACCTGATTCATTCCAATAGTGTATTGGCAACAAATTCTCCAGGGTTCTGGTTTAATATTTCAGAATGAAATTTGACTTTTCCTGGATTTCTAACACAGCTACAGTATAAACTCACCACATCTTATTTAATTTATTATTTTTGGACAGGTATTACTATTATTATTATTATTGTTGACTTTTGGGGTCACACCTGATAATGCTCAAGGGTTACTCCTGGCTCTGAACTCAGGAATCACTCCTGGCAGTGTTCGGGGACCATATGGGATGCTGGGGACCAAACCTGGGTCAGCCACATGCAAGACAAACTTCCTGCCCACTGTACTATTTCTCCAGCCCCAGGACAATTATTATTATCTGGTCAGTGTAGTGTAGCACATATAGATAATCTCTTTTTAAAATGCACAAACTGAGTTTAAACGTCCTTCTTTCCACCTTTGAATGTTGTAAATCTTGTTCAAATTGCTAAACTTTGGGGCCTTACAGGGTTTTTCCCTGGTTCAATCCTATTGACTCAGCCTAGGCTAACCCTGGTCATTTGTTAAGGGACAAATGTTCCCACATCGTTGAACATATTGAATTTACAAAATTACCATGTGTAAAGCAGGGCTTCAACCATCCCATTTCAACAGCAGCAACAAAAATAAATTGTCAAAGAATGGGAAGTAAAATTAAAAATAATAAGGGAACTAGAATAGAGCCTAGGGGTAAAACAGGATATTCTTTGGCTTTGTTTGCAAATTTTCAGTAGATCATGAATTTGTTTTGGCATCCTGGCTATTCTAAGAACCTCTCACTAACCCCAAGGAAGAAACTACTGCAAAAATCCCCCATTTGCAGCTGTTTTAGTTGTCAGTGGGAAGTAGGCCCTCAGGGGGACCTTAGGATAGTGTTGTATGGACAGTGCTTCTACGTGAACAATTTCTTCAGATCTACCTAAGAGAGAGCAATGGCTAGGGGAAGAGGCAGGGCCAGACTGTTACTATTCAAGCTTTGAAAGCTTTTATCAATTTAGCAGAGATATCTGCATATATGAGAGCTAAAAGGCAAAACTAAAACAAATATGCTCTTTTATATGATTCTTATAAAATATGGCCATATATGATTCTCAGTCACAAATAAAGGAAGTTTATTGGGGGAGAGGGGCAGTATATTCTCAACACTATATGTCTCAAATTTGAAAACTCATGTTTGTTGGCATACCAAAAAAATTGATTTCTGACCTCGGAATATCTATTATGTCTAATTTTCTGTTATTTTTCCCACAGGGCCAGATGGATAAAATACCTCTTTAAATGTGTCAGAATGTCCTTTCCCACCAAACTATTGACTTACACCTAGAGAATGGTGCATGCTGTTATTTGCAAATGTGGCTAATTAGTGATTTTTTTTGATTTATACAAATCAGGATTCTAAGAGGAGAAGCTTTCTAGAAATTAGATGTTTTCCCTTTTAAATAAGGAAAAGAGGGGCTGGAGAATTAGCACAGAGGGTAGGGCGTTTCCCTTGCTCACAGAGGCCAACCCAGGTTCGATCCTTGGCATCTCATATAGTCCCCAAGCACCACCAGGAGTAATCCCTGAGTGCATGAGCCAGAAGTAACCCCCATCAGGAGTAATTCCTGAGTTCATGAGCCAGGAGCAACACCTGCGCATCACCGGGTGTGACCAAAAAAGCCAATAAATAAACAAACAATCAAATAAATAAATAAATAAATAAATAAATACGGAGAAGAACACCCCCCAACCCCTTCTCCGCCACACAAGTCATCAAGGAATAAACCTTTCAAACCTTCCACTGTTGTATAAACTGTGTTTGGATACAGCAAAGCCCTAACTTTGTTCATATGTGTGTGTGTGTGTGTGTGTGTGTCTGTGTGTGTCTGTGTGTGTGAGTGTGTGTTTTCAGTGGCTCATGATACCTGGAAGTTTAAAAAGTATGTTATTTGATTTTGTTGACAATAAGATGTCTATTTTTTCCATGTTTGACCTCTCATATCTCAGTATCTATTAGTCTACAGCAAATCTGACTCATTCTGTGGGTTAGGATAGGATAATAATATATCAAAACCAATGAGTTTATCCAAAGGTTACTTTTTTTTTCTTCTTTTCCTATGTGCCCATGACACTTGAGGCAGGTAGCAAGAAGGGCATGACAATGTCCATCCAGAACATCCCAAGTCTAACTGCTCTGTTTCTTATAAAACCTACAGAAGCAGCAAGATTTCCTTTCTACTCAAGTGACTCATTAGCTTACAAAGGTATCCATGAGATTTAAAATAAAATAAAGTGCAGGCTGGAGCAATAGCACAGAGGGTAGGGCATTTGCCTTGCATGCGACCAACCAGAGTTCGATTCCTAGCATCCCATATGGTCCCCTGAGCACCGCCAGGAGTAATTCCTGAGTGCAGAGCCAGGAATAACCCCTGTGCATCACTGGGTGTGACCCAAAAATGTTTGAAAATTAAGAATAAATAAATAAATAAATAAATAAAATAAAGTACAATTGAAAGTTTAACATCTACAATATGTGCAGATCAATCTACAGCAATGACTTTGGCTATTTTTAAGTATATGGTGTTACTCTTCAATTTTCTCTCACTTCTGTTATGTTCAAAGTTCCAATGTCTCTATTCTAAATAATAGTGCTTTATTTTTTGACTCAATACCTTTGGAGTTTCTTTACTCTGAACTATGAGACTAGAGTTTCATCACTAAAAGCCAGAGATTACTTATCTTCCTTCTGTTGGGCTACTTTGAGATAAGTCTTGTGTTTCTTCATGCTGTGTAGCCAGAAAATAAAACTGCCTAATCAGAATCATTTAGATGCCAACAGTCATAAAGATTAACCAAGGCTAAAGAATTCCATTTTAATATTTTTAAAACTGAGTCCCAAATAGATTGTTCAGCCTGCAGTCACTGATTCCAAAATATGAGCTGAATATGAAAACATTTTAACTTTCATGTTTTAATGATAAGATTGTTGTTGGCTTTAGTATTTGAACATTTCAGCATACCTACTTCTGAAAGCTATGTCATGGCATACTCAAAATCTACTGTAGACTATAAATAAAATCCTTCTATAAATATACTTTATGCCAAACTACCAGCAGAATACATTTTTCATCTTCTAAACAGATGGTATAAGAAAAAATATGCATGTATATGATTAATCAAATGTGCTTTTGCTGATAGGACTTTCATTACCGTTACCAGCATGAGTTTAGTGAAATTTTTACATGTTTTATTTTCTTTTGAGAATAAGTTTATTTAAGGAAATGATTGATATAAGTGAAGACAGAAAGATGATAGAACTTTTATATGTTTGGATTTTTCTGAGGCCCAGCGGACCTGAAATTTAAGGCTTTTTTTTTTTTTTTCACAAGGACATAGCCAGGCAGCTCTTTTAGGTCTTGTGGTTAAACCACATGCTTAGGCTCTCACCTTACTATTCCGGATTCCACTCCAAGTTTTCACTGGACATCTGTCATGGTTGTCATTTTATTCTGCATAAATATTTACCCTTTCCCCTGGTTATCATTAGCATGTAAGACATGGACACAAGAAAAAGACTTTAGTTGGGAAAAATGTCATGGCAAAAACTTTTGGCATACCATAATGTAGCAGCAACAATGACTATAGGATGATACTATATTGTTTGGGTACCTCTAAATTTAGAACATCTGGTTCAAACTCAGTAAATCACTGAACCAAAAGATGGCAGTTGTCCTACACTATATCCACCCCTCTATTTCTCCTTGCACAGAACACTACATGTCTTTATCTGGGCATATTTATATCTAGAAAAATAATTTTCTAAATCTAAGCCATCCTCTGGCTAAGTCATGGAACTAGGTTGTTCATGAGATTAAATTTTACTCAAGATATGTTTGATAGGTGTCTTATGTTTTGCTCCTTTGCCTTTTGTCCTGTTCTAGATCACAATGTGTTTGTAAAGCCGAGAGCTCCATCAATTATTTTGATCTTGAAACAATTATAAGAATAAAAGTTATATATATACATATATACAGGTAGTTTGCAGAAATAAGAGCTGAAGAGCTACCATATCATCTATGGGCTGTCCCCTGACAGACAACTTTTATGTGAAAAATAAAGAGGGCTAGGAAGATAGCTAAAAGGGTTGCACACATTTGCTTTATAAAGACCCAGGTATTATTCCTAGCATCACATGGTGCTCCAAATATTGGAAGCAAGGAAGGAAGGAAGGAAGGAAGGAGGGAAGGAAGGAAGGAAGGAAGGAAGGAAGGAAGGAAGGAAGGAAGGAAGGAAGGAAGGAAGGAAGGAAGGAAGGAAGGAAGGAAGGAAGGAGGGAGGGAGGGAGGGAGGAAGGGAGGGAGGGAGGGAGGGAGGGAGGGAGAAAGGGAGGGAGGAAGGGAGGGAGTGAAGGAGGGTGGGCAGTATTACATATGATATTGGTTGTGGACTGTTAATAAATTTTGTAATCTCTAATACCTATTAAATAATTAAATGTCAATATAATAGTACCCAAGTCATAAGGTCGTGTTATATAAAATGATATATAAAAAATACTTGAGTTGGAGCCTGTGCGCAGTAAGTTCTTCACAAATAAAAATGATTTATCTGATTGAAGATGCCTGATATTCAAGAACTTAACAGTTTTAATAACTGAAAATTGTCTGAAAACTTTCTCAGCGTGTTATTATTTTTAAGTGTCCCTAAGTGTGAACTTGAATCATGCCTTCTGAAAAGCAGTGAGTCATTTAACTCACTGGGGAAGTGGGATCTGCCTTTCAATATTGCGTTTCTCTTCTGTGCTTATGTGGCAACACACTCTTGGTATGACTAAAACATTGTTTCTTAATGAAAACAACCTAAAAAACACCAAATGTCACTGCCAATGACAGTAATACAGAAAATATCTAAAGCCCAATAAGGAAATTTGGTGAAATTTCCTATAGAAAGTCAATATTTTGTCAATGGTTTTAAAAACCTGCCAAGACTATCTCAACCCTATGTTCCATACAGAGTACTATAGATAGAAATGATTGCATATGATCCATGAGCAAAATCAGCAAGTAACAAAAGATAAAACAACTAAAGGGGGATCAAATCTATAAAAGCATAATACAAGGCAGATATTTTGCTTCAGAAGAGCCTCAAGAGTGAAGAAATTTTTGTATTCATAGCCACTTACTCTCTCCAAAAGACTTCAGACTTTTCACAGTAAAAGGCACAGAATCAAAATCATTGACAAGGGAAAGTAATTGTGAAAGGGAGTAGTTGAGAAGGAAGAATAATTCCAATCAGACAGCCTACTTCCTGCTTTACAGATGTTACCTTCAGTGATTTCACTTAGATCAGAAGGAATGTCCAGGGAAGACCACACGGAGTAGAAGGAGGATTGCCCTCTGGGCTGGATCTCTTCCTTCAGATGATCTTGCCTCTGAATATGTTCTGTGCCCATAGAGACTAACCTAATGGTTTGTGGAGCTTATAAGCGCTTGTCTTTTGAACCCAACCAGTGAGGAGTCCAGCTGGAAGATGGAAAAAGAGAAGAGATGAAAAGTGTGCTTTATTCTCTGGTTCCCTCTCTGTGAGATTGCCTAAAACATCTGCATCCCTAGACACCAGTTTACTACTCAGAACAGCTTGCATTATATGACTCTCTTTGCAGGTCTCTAATCTTCCTTCTTGCTTCCCTTTGAAACCTAAAATAAGTATGCCACACCAGTTTAGGAAAGACAAATATAACTTGGTCAGATAAATATTAATTTCAGATGAACAATGAAGCTTTCAATATAATATGCCCCCATGCAATACTCAAGGCCACATTTGTGCTAAGAGATTATTCATTGTTTATCTGAAATTTAAATTTAACCAGGCATGTAATTTTTCTGGCAGTCCTACCCTAAGGGTACTGTCAGCTGCTAATCTGGGGTTCCTGCTGATTTTCCTACAACCTGCCCAAACCTTTGGAATGAATCCCCTTGTCTATAAGCCATCCTTGAATTATTCTGATGTGAGTGTGCCATCTGTTTTCCCTCAGGATCTTGATACAGCCATCATATTCCTTAGTTTGTTACCGTCAAGGTCACTTCCTCTCAACTATTTCTGATATGTTATTTCTTTCAGAGGAATTGCACAAGTTTTCTATGGAGAAGAGTCCAATCAGACTAAAAGGAATTCTTTACTTTCCAGAAAATAGATACACAGATGACAAAACTGCTATCTTAGCATAACACTTAAGGATCCTGATTTAGGTCCTTGTATTAATATATCTTAACATGGATTTCCCTTAAAGTAGAGCCTGAAACAAATGCTTATTTGTAGGTAGTCTATTTCTGAAATTGATCAGCCGAAGTAGGGGTACATGATGATAAGCAGATAAAACAGGAAAGGGAGGTCAAATTGTAAGAGAGTGCTATTAAATTGACTTTAGGAAATTGGAGTTCAATTCTCCCCAGGTTCTTCTAGAGACACTCTTTAATGCCACTCAGATCATTTCTGCAGAGACTAGTAGGGGAGAATTTATGTACCTGTGTAATTCAGTGGACAAGAGTAGATTCATGCATACCCAGTATTTCCATTAAATATACAGAAGTACAGGGCCAGTTCTCAGTACATCTACTCCACAACATCTCAAGGCTTAACTCAAAAAGTACTGGAAGAATCCTGGAGTGAAGAATTCCCCAATAATATACATTTGTCACTCTGAAGATGATCAAAGCACTGGCTATAATCAAGAGAATTTTGAAGAAAAATATTTTCCATGCCCAATGGAAGACCACTCACTGTATAGAGGTGAGCATAAGTTTACACAGATCACTGCTAAGTTATTAATGAAGATATTAAGGAGCTCACACCATTGTGGAAATATGTCTTCACTAAGATGAGCTATAAGGAGTAATTGATATAATTAGCAGCTACTGAAAGTCAGATACTCTACAGCACAGAAGCTGCTTGGGTGACGCTTACTTAAGAAGAGCAAATAGAGCTCTTTTTTTATGACTTCTATGTATCTTTGAACTGTCATGCTGGGCTATGCCTGAGGTTTTCCAAGTAGACATAGGAAAACTCTATAAGTAGACATAAATGGGAAATTTCTGGCCTCACCACGTTAGTTGCAGTTCAGAGGCAATTTCTCTAGTTCAGTATAAGAATTTCAAAGTCCAGTGTCTATTAAGTCTGAGTATCAAAATTATTGTTTTGTGTGGGAATATAAATTCTTTCTGGGTAGAAGTATGGCAAAGTCCACCAGGCATTTTACTTTTCTCACACAGCCAAACTATCGACCTCAGCTCAGGTAGGTTTCCATAATAAACATGAGTGGAATAAAAAAATCATAGTGAATATCTTTGATCTTCCCTTGTTTCTGTAAAATTACATAAGACAATAAAGACTCCAACTCAATTTATTATTGTTCACCCTTAAGCTCAAACCACTCACTATGGTATGGTTTATAGGAAAACCAAGGTACTAAGTAGGTGGACAGTAGATCCAGTGAGTAGATATGGTTCAATTATTGAGAATTACTAGCATAATAATTTAGTCATGAATCATATTATGACTTACAGACTTGTCTGGTTGTTTTCAGTAGTGAATAAGCAAGTTCTAGTCTGATTCACTTTTTAGTTAGTGATGGTAGATAACTCTCATATCTTAACTGAACATATGACTTCTCCTACACAATGAGCCAGAACAGAGCTTCTGATCAATTACTGTGGAAACTGTGTTAGCTCAAATTATTATCATCATTGCATAATTTAGCTTTACATTTTCTGGCAAATAAATAAACCTGAATAGTATTTTCAGTACTTTTCTTCTCCATATAAAAATAAAATATAGTCACAATAATTTAAATTATGTAGTGCCCTTAAGCTCATAATTTCAAATTTCATTCTTATACAGATATAAAAATATCCTTGAAAAACTATTGCAATTAACATTTTAAATAAGAGAGGAACATAGTGCTCTAGGACTTAAAAAATAATGATTCTCCTCTACTTTTTCCATTCTTCCTGTATTTAGAAATGTTAGAAATTATATTGCCCATCAACTCAATTATTTGGGAAATTATTTGGGTCTCAATTATTTGGGAAAAACTTAAGGCCCCACTTTATAATTTTCTCCAGATAGTAGGAGTCTATCCTACCAATAGGATAATGTTTACATTATATACATTGAGGGGGCTGAAGAGATTGTACAGTGGGTATAGCAACTTGTTTTGCATGAAGCCAAACTGAGTTTGATCCCCAGAATCCACTTGTTACCCCATACCCAAACAGGAGTAATAGCTATGTACAGAGTCAGGAGAGAACCCTGAGTACTGCTGGGTGTGGATTCACAAAATCGAACAAAAACCCCAACAAATCATATACATTGAATTTCATTTAAGCCACTGTAGTTGTAAAAGACTACAATGATTGTACTTTACATGCAGGAAATTTTCTAGTTTGCGTTTGCTTTCTTTGATATATAAGCAATTAGTGTTCCTTCAGAATCTTTATAATAAATCATTATGATGTTATAATAAAATCATGAGGATGCTGGAGAGATGTTACAGATGTCAAGGTGCTGGTCTTGCACATGTTAGGTTAAATTACAGTTAAATTCCTGGCACTTCATATTTTCTCTTGAGTATTTCCCAGGGCTACCCCTTAGCACAGATCAAGGAGTTGCCTCTGAGCACTACCAGGTGAGTCCCATCAAAAAACATTCCTATAAAAAGAATAAATCACGATTAGAGACACCAATAAGGTCAAATTATTTATATATCCTTGAATGTGATTGACAGTTCATATGATTTTAAAGTATCCCAAGCATAATTTTTCTTGGATTATATTTTCTCCAAATTCTCTTAGATTATATATAGTTGTTAAGCAATCATAAAGGTAAAATAGTCACATAATTTTAAACCTCTGTGAACTGAGCTGCTGTCATCTTTTTTAAGCCTAGAACTACATAAATGGCTTAAAAGTATAATAGACTGACTGTGAAAAATGAGGACAGAGAAGAGCAAAGAGATGAGGGAGATGAGGGCAGAGAGAGACAGAAAGAGAAAGAGAGAGACAGAGATCAAGTATATCAATAACTCACAGTACTCAACAATGATAGCCAAAAGCAGTCAACCCAATTAAATAATGAAGAAAGGAACTCAAATAAACACTTTGTCGAAGAACTATATAGATGGCTTACTGATACATGAAAAAAATGATCAGTGTAATTTGCTATTAAAGAAATAAAATCAAAACCACAATGGGATGTCACCTCACACTAGTTAGACTGACCTATATAAAAATGTTTGGAAATAATGGTTGTCAAAAAGGTAGAGTAAATGAAACCTTGTCATATTGTTGGTAGGAATGTAAATTAATACAGCATTGATAGAGAATAGCACAGAGGAATATATTTTTTTAAAACTAAAATACCATATGATCCAACAATACCATTCTTAGTCATTTATCTGATGAATAGGAAAACAGTAATTCAAAACACTGAACTCAACCTAAACACCAAATGTCAGATGGTTGAATAAAAATGCTGTGATATATGTACACAGTTGAATACTAGTGCCATTTCAAAAGATGAAATTGTATTCTTTGTAACAAAATGGATAGAATTTGAAATGATTTTAGATAAATGAGATAAGAGAGAAATTTATATAATCATTGGATGGTTTTACTCATATGGAATATAAAAAATGAAAGCAAATTCACCTCTTCTGGACAAAAAAACAACAATAAAACGAATAAAAATTATGGTGGCACTGAAAGGTGGATGGTATGGATTTAAAGCTCTCTTTGGTGATGGGATAACACTGAAACTTTGAGTCCGGTTTACTTGTAGAGATATTAAACTATGCATCCAATACTAAATTAATGCAAAAGTGGAGTGGTAAATTGTGATAGAGGGAAGGCAGAGCCATTCTCGACCATCTCATCTGTTTCTAGTCTCCTAAGTAGACCAGGGATTTTCTGGTATAAAGATGTGAGACTCAAAGTTGTTGACATCAGTGTAAAAGCTTTGTATGGTATTAGCAGACTTGCTTAGGTGAGTTGTTAAAAAACCTTCTCTCTTAGTTATCAGAACTCACTGTTAGTTTCAGGAGGATTCTTAATAAAATTAATCACTCTTCAGCCATTTGAATGATTCAATAGGTGGTTTCAGTTATTGAATTGTCCATTCCAAACCTGGTTATTTTAGAAGGCTCTAAAGTGTCCTTTTTTGTGTTACATGAGCTAGTTCTGCCAGTTTAGCACAAGTTAATTGCCACATGTACTACTCAGGTAGGGCAACTATCTGCTTTACATCCTGAGTAGCTGTAAATGGTACTTCCAACACAAAGAAAGTTTTGCTGAGGTCTTTTGTAAGTCTTGAAGAAAAGAAATCCAGAATTCATATGCAGAATGGACAATTCCAGTTAGAATCCTCTCATTTTGGAGCAACAGAAATTCAGTCCAAATCATGAGAAAAGAAAAGAGGTAATGATTTAGTGACCTGAGTAACAATGAAGGTAGGATAGAAATGGTTTCAAGAATGAGTAGAACTGGGGCTGAAGCAATGGTACAGCAGGTAGGGCGTTTGCCTTTTTTTGCATGTGGCAGATCAGGATTCGGTCCTCGGCAACTAATATAATTTCCTGAACACCGCCAAGAGTAATTCCTGAGTGCAGAACCAGGAATAACCTCTGAGCATCACTAGGTGTGGCCCCAAAAAACAAAAAATTAAAAAAATAAAAAACAGAGTGAGTAGGACTTACATTATTATGTCCAGGAATGTCTTATTTTCTAGATATTCTCCCTTAATTTGGTGATCGAATAATTCACTGTAATCCTGGCCTCAGAACATTGTGCTACAAAAAATTCCAGCAGAAAAAATTCATTTCTCCCAGAGTCCATGGGGAAATACTTGGTCACGTGCCCACTTCAGATTAATCACTATATCCAGAATGAGGACTACAGTGATGATAGAATTCTATAACCTAAGCAAAATTAGAACTTTACCCAAGAAAGAGAGAGAACTTGAAACAAAATACAAGAGAAAAAAAAAAGAAATGGCAAAATAGGTATTCACTATCCATCATCCTTTGGCTTTCTAGAATGCACATTTAATCTTTACCTATATATTTTTCAAATATATCTTCACATATTTCACAAAAAATTTCACCATTTTCTCCCATACTAATAGGCAATCAAAAGAGCACATCCAAGTGCAGCACTTAAAATTTTGTACATTGCCTGACTAGATCCAGATACAGCTTCTCTTGGCAATGCTACCAAAGGATAAATAAAAATATAACCACATAAAATATATCTAAGTAAAATACTACAGAATAACAGCAATTGAAATTCACATTTGATAAATGAAAGAGAAAATGATAATTAACATATGCTTAGGGTGCTTCAGAAACATGTATATCTGTAAAACTAGAGGGATTCTATGGGATTCCAGTCCTATCCCTAGTCCTATTAACAAGGATAATTTCTTTGGCCATTGAACGCAAAAGCTCTTTTTGAGATGGATATAGAGAAAACTCTAGTCTCATTAGCATATTAAATCTCAAGACCCTATTATGGTGGTCTGGGAATTGCCTTTGGGATTGAGCATCACAAATTCCTTTCTTGATCCTTTTTATTTTTATTTTTGAGGGAGTGGATAATTCCTTAAAACTTTCCTAAACTGTTAGTGGAATCAGTTCTGGAGAAACTTCATTAGCTTCTAATCAAAGCCAAAAACTTTGGCCAGTAACAATTTGTAAATCTGAATCCTGACTTTCAATTTCTGTCTCTTAGCAACAAACCTTGGTCTTCTGCCCATGCTTCTTAGCTCTTTTTTTTAATGTATCTATCTTGTTTCTTTTCAAGAATCATATGAGAAAATAAACAGAGTGTGACAGCAAATTTGTCTCTGACTACCAAGCCAGTGGATAAAGTCTTTCTTGAGTGATAATTATTATCTTTATTTAGCAGGTAAATACAGAATACATGAAATACTACATGAATAATAGTACTTAGTAGAGATTTTTGTATTCCATGCACTTTCCTTGTTCTAAATTGAGAATTGGGCAGATATTTTGGCATTTATAATTGTGCAAATACACAATTATCTGACCTGTGGTAGTTTTAGAGTTCTGAGCTCACAGGGCAAACCATCAGAAAGCATTTTACAACTTAATTATCATAACGTTTAATTGCATCCATTACTTTCCTCTTGCTTTACATAAGAAAGAATATCACAAATTGCCCATCTTTCTCTTTATGTAAAAATATCTTCCCACATTTGCCTTTTATATTCTTTTACTTCAGGTAGAAGAATGTGCTCTCTTTTTGTCTTTTTTTTTTTTTTGGTATGCCTTTTATACTACCGGTTTACTTCTTGAAGGAGATCTGTGGGTGGATGAGGGTAGAGTTAAACTGGTGGAATTAAGAAAGCAAACAATGGCTCTTAAGGTGTAGCAGGGCTAAGAGGTACAGAAATATAACTATGATAAGTTTATCGGAAAAGAAGACCTAAAAATTAAAGTTCCAGTGAAGATAGTCACGCTGCAAGTTCTTACTGGGTAACTAAAGTGAGGGCATGAAAGAGCACTGTTCATAGGGGCTCAGTTGTAGAGGACTTGGGAAGACTGAAATGGTTTTCTGTAATACTATTTTGTGAGAATGCATTTTCATGAGAATTCCTTGTTTTGACATCATTATGGTCAAAGATCTGCAATTGGTCAAGTTTGAAACCAACCTGACATTAAAGTGAACTATTTGGCAATTCAGATTAGCTTAGTATCTACCATGTGGCAGGTACTATGACATTCATTGAAGCACAACAGAACTAAGAGGTATGGCCTTGCTAACCAGAAACACTATCTGGAGATGAATTTCTGTAAGCATACAAAGATGTCACCGATTTATTTGTTGATCAATCTGTACATAGTGCTTATTGTGTCAGGCACTGGGCTGGGCAATTAGAAATATGGGCCAGCAACAACAAACTTTTCTTCAAGTCTTGGCATTTCTGGTACAAGAGAGAGTCTGCCAATCAGATAATCACACAAGCAATTAAATAATTGCCTCTGTTCCAGGGCTATGAGGGCTCAGGGAGCTTTGGAGCCAAGCATTTGATACAGCCAAGGAACTCTGCTTTGTTGGGATGTAAAAGATTAGGAATTGAGTCAGAGAGATAGTACAGTGGGTTAAGGCACTTGTCTTGTATGTGCTGACCTGGGTTTAATCCCTAGCAGCTCAGGATAAGCACTGAACACTGCTGGATGTGACCCAGACAAAACAAAAAGATGACTATTAATCATTAGGGATTGACTAGGAATAGGGTCTTAAAGAATCCTCTGAGCAAAAGAAATAACTCCTTCAAGGTCAGGGTGCAATGAGAACAAGTTGATACTAAATTGGTAGGGTGAAATAGCACCTATGCCATAACTCATAAGGCACACAGAAGGGTTTGTCTTTTTCTTAGGATCATGCACTGCACTGCACTGTAGTCCTGTTGTTCATCGATTTGCTTGAGTGGGCACCAGTAACATCTCCATTGTGAGACTTGTTACTGTTTTTGGCATATCGAATACACCATGGGTAGCTTGTCAGGCTCTGCCGTGGGGTTTAAGATAATGAAGATGCACATATTTGATATAAAAATTCTCCATGAGGAGAGCTATGGAAACAGGCAAGATGTAATTCTTTCCAAGGGGTGGAGAACTTTCTAGTTTTTCATAATTGTATAAAGCGATTCCTGGTGATGCAAATTATATTTAAAAAATAAATGGGAGAAAGGGAACTTGGCTATATTTTGAAAACATGAAACAAAGCATATGATGTCTTAGTTGTGTGGGTGATGAGGGTTTGAAGATTGCCCAAGGAAGAGTAAAAGATAGTGTCGATAACTGAAACTTTAGCAGTTTAGGCATCTCTTAAGAAATATGGAAGTGCAATCCCATTTGCTTATCTTTGCTTTCTCTTGCTTGGTCAGTGGCCTTTAATTTTTAAAGATGCCTTTAGTTTCAATGCCATGGAGGGCTCTGCCTACATTTTCCTCCAATTTTCTTATGTATTCAGGTCTGATATTGAGGTCTTTGATCCATTTTGTTCTGACTTTTGTGCCCAGCACTAGACAGAGGTCTGAGTTCATTTAGCAAGTAGTCATCCAGTTTTCCCAGTACCACTTGTTGAACAGGTTTTCCTTGCTCCACTTCATAATTCTTTCTCCTTTGTCAAAGATTAAGTGAACATTTATTTGAAGGTCTGTGTAAGGATATACAACTCTATTCCATTGATCTGTGGGTCTGTCTCTATTCTTAATACCATGTTGTTTTAATTACTATTGCTTTGTAGTACAGTTTGAAGTCGGGGAAGGTGATGCCTAGCTTTTGCACCTCAAAAGAAATGGTGACCAAAATGCAGAGACGGCCCATGGAATGAGAAAAAATATTCATCCAATACGCATCAGATAAGAGGTTGTTATTCAATATATAAGGCATAAACTTATATCCAATATATAATATATACAAGTTTCTTAGAACTTTATAAGAAAAAGATCCTCCAACTCCATCAAAAAATGGGGAGAAGAAATAAACAGAAACTTTCTCAAAGAAGTAAAAATGACCAAAAGATACACGAAAAAGTGCTTTACATCACTAATCATCAGGGAGACGCAAATCAAAACAATAATGAGATTTCACCTTACACCATAAAGACTGACACACATCAAAAAGGATAATAACAACCAGTTCTGGCTCGGATGCAGGGAGAATGGGATTCTCATTCATTGTTGGTGGGAAGCCGGTTGGTTCAGCCTTTTTGGAAAACAATATGGGCATTCCTCACAGAACTAGAAATTGAACTAGAAATATGACCCAACAGTACCACTTCTGGGAATATACTCCGAGGCTTCAAAAATGCACAGCAGAAATGGCATCTGCACTTGTATGTTCATTGCAGCACTGTTCACAATAATCAGAATTTGGAAACAATCTGAATGTCCCAGGACAGATGGCTGGTTAAAGAAACTATGGCATACTTACACAATGGAATATCATACTGCTGTTAGAAAAAATGAAGTAATGAAATTCGCTTATTAATGGATAAGAATGGAGTGTATCATGCTTAGTGAAATAAGTCAGAAGGAGAAAGACAGTCATAAAATGACTGCACTCATCTGTGGGATATAAAAAAAGAGAAAAGAAACAAAACATAGTGAGAGACTAACATGCAAGGATAGTAAAAACAAGGGTCAGGACAGATGGTTGGAATCTTGCTTCAAGGGCTGGGGGAGAGAACAGTTGAGACAGAGAAAGGACCATTATGACAATAAAGGTTGGAAGGGGGTTGCTCTAGGATGGGTGATGTGTGCTGAAAATGGGCAATCTACCAAATGTGATGACCCCTCAGTATCTTAGTATCTGTACTGCAAATGATAATGCCCAAAAGGAGGAGGGGGGAAAGAGAGGGGGGGAGAGGGAGAGAGAGAGAGAGAGAGAGAGAGAGAGAGAGATAGATAGATAGAGAGAGAGAGAGAGAGAGAGAAGAGCCTGCCATAGAAGCAGGCTGGGGGAGGGGGGAAGAAGGGATATGCAGGGGATATTGGTGGTGGGAAATGTACACTGGTAGAGGACAGGTGTTGGAAAATTGTATGACTGAAACTTAATCAGTATAGCTTTATAACTGTATCTCATGGTGACACGGTGATTCCATTAAAAATAAATTAAAATAAATGTTAATTTTTTAAAGAAATATGGAGAAGTAACGGAAAAGAAGGCATGGAGTGAAGAACAAAATCTGTTAGCGTAAAAAGGCATTGAATTAGAGTTTTGGTTTCCCTGTATTTGCCAAGAATTGTCTTCTCTCTACTCTCTAGGTATTAAGGTAGGCAAAATTGCCTCTATCAGCAGAATTTTTTTTTCGTCTCTGAGAATCTGGTTCTGGGAAGGAAATAGAGGAATATATGCACTGTAGCACTGTCGTCCCCTTGTTCATCAATTTGCTCGAGCAGACACCAGTAACGTCTTCACTGTGAGAATTATTGTTACTGTTTCTGGCATATCGAATATGCCACGGGTAGCTTGCCAGGCTCTGCCGTGCGGGCTGGATACTCTCAGCAGCTTGCCAGGCTCTCCGAGAGGGACGGAATAATCAAATCTTGGTCAGCCGTGTGCAAGGCAAATGTCCTACCTGCTGTGCTATATTGAGCAGCAATTTATCTGCAAGTTGTTCCCATTTCTGCTCTTCATAGATATTGTCTCAGAACCTTTCATTTGTTCCCAATATTCAATTACCAAGCATTACCTAGAGATCTTGGTCCTAAACCACATGAAATAAACATCATTTTTAAGTTTCTTGTTTTGGGTTTTTTGATTCTCCCCAGGATTATGCCCAAAGTCCTTCACATGTCATTTACTTATTAGCAAATCAGACATCTTTTGACTCTTGGGATCAGTCAGTATAGGTCCTTCCATTAATCTCTCCACTGTTTCTCGAGGCAGTTTTCCAATTTGGGTCTTCCTTGTGATTTTTATACCCTTGTGTCTCCAAAGATCCACCCACATGATAGCACAAAACCCACCTAACATGAGAATCATGACTAATTGTTTCAAGAAACCCTAATACTGCTATCTTTACTGGTCCACAGTAACCAATTCACCTTTTCTCTTGAGAGTATGAGAAAATGAAACACACAAACCTTTAAAATATAAATTAAGAAAATGTACCAGTATCCGCAGCGTTCATTTAATAGCTGACTCAGACAAATAAAAAGCTAATGCTGGTGTGTGTTTTTCCAATCAACTTCAAAATTCTTAAAAATAAAATTAAGTCTTTCTTTTTCAAGTAAAACAGGACCTTGTTAGGATTTCACTAAATAACATAGATAACATCTAAGCTGAAGAGTTAATGCAGAGCAAGTGCTCATTGGAGATTATTATTAAATCTGGTAGTGAAAACACATCTTTGTATTACTTTTAATTTCATATTATTGGGAGATTTGCTTGCATGGCAACTGTCTAATAAGCCAATAAAAATACAGTACTCAAATCAAAGTTTGGGAATTTTTTAGTAAAAGGTCAAATTATGTATTAGACTTTGTAGGCACCATGGCCTCTATTACAATTATTCAAAATTATATTTGTGTTGTTAAGTAACTCATAGTGATCAAATGAGTCTATCTTATCCCATCTAAATATTATTTTAAAATATAGGAAACAGACTAGGTGATCAAATTTTGTGAATGTTTGCATGTTATACAATATTAACTATGAATTAATGAATTTATTTATTTCATAGATACTCATAGTATCTAACTACTTTGTTGGATACTGGGCATACAATGGTAATACAAAGAAACAGTTCGTGATTTATTGAGAAAACTGTTAAACAAAGGAGATGGGAATTACAAAAGCACTCAAATAAATAAGTTATTAGCATGACTAGGTTATTAAAAATATCGATAATGTTATAGAATACTTGACAAAGAGGCATTTGTCTACATGTATGTCTGATGGACATTAGTTTGAGAAGTTTCTCTAAAGAAATTCTACTTTAACGGAGATCTGAATAATGAAAAAAAATGACTTAACTTGAAGAAGTTGTGGAGATGTTTCCTAGGCAAAAGACTCAATTCCTATGATTAAATAATAAAAAAATCAAATATTAAGATAACTGAGATAAGACTAGAGTGGCTAATGTATATACAACAATAGGAATGAGTTAAGGGAAAGATAAAACTTGTTGGTCCAAAGAGGCATTGAATTGGTTTACGATGTGACTAGGAGTTTTATTGAGGATTATGATCTTCAGCTCAGGGACAATGATTAGTTAATCACCAGCTTTAAAGCATGAGCAGGTTTACATACTAAAAAAATTATCCTTTCTGCTAAGGTGTTGAAAATAGAGTGGAACAGGGTGTCTGGGACGTACCATATTTCGATGAGAAAATTTTCAATTTAGAGCTAGATCATTCTGTTGAAAGTGGGAGAATGGGTGGTTAATGATTTGCAAGTAAAATTTCTTCTCTGCATCACAGAAAAATAATCTAAACTCTGGTGTACAAAAAAAATGAAAAGAATGAGTGTATTTAATCAATGTCAACTTTTTTTTTGCCTTCTCAATGTTTCTCTTTCCGCAGCAAAATGCAGATGAAGTTACATAAAAGTTTACTCACACACAATTCTGCTGACCTGCCGACTCATCTTGTTTTCAACCTGACTTAATTCCACATTTGAAATAATTTGCCACAAAACCATATAGTTTAAACAAGAGAGAAGCTTTTCTACAACCTAAAATACAATGAATCAAGCAAAAATATTTTCAAAGATTAAAAATAGATAACTGAAGAGCTAGTTTGTTTAACCATAAAATGAGTTTTAAATAAATCATTTTTAGATTACTTAAATTATCTGTGTTATCCTTGATGACAGCAAAAACTTCCAAGGCCTAAAACAATAGTGTTCAACAGGCTGGCTCTGACCTTGAGGAAACATTTGGCTTTTTTAGGGATGTTTTAAACTATCACAGCTGGAAAAGTTGACATTGCTACTGACATCTAGCTTAAAGAAGCCAGGGATTTGATCTACAACATACACCAGATCTTCTTCCAACAAAAAGTTAGCCAAGCAAAGATGTTAATCATGTTAATAGGGTAGAAAATCCTTAGTTTCCAACAATGTTACTCTCAAATTCCCTTAAACTTTGTCTACTTCAAGCGATGCTTTCTTATTCCATTGTTTTCCTCTTTTCTTCCTTCTTCCCTTCAGTCTCCTCTCTTCTCCTTTCCTTCCACTCCTTATTTCTTATACTAATGTCAATTTTGTATAATCTAACACTTATGGATATTCACTTCTCTTTATATAACTCAAGTATTCACTGCTTTTGCTCCTATTTCATTATTGAAGCATGCCTTTATTTTTTTTTTTTGAGCAGGAAACAAATGTAATCTCTCAAGAATTTTTCAAGAATTTCATTATTGGTTTTTGTTTGATTATTTTTTAATTTTTTTTATTTTTTATTAGTGAATCACCGTGAGGGTACAGTTACAGATTTACATATTTTTGTGCTTGTGTTTCGGTCATACAATGCTCCAGTACCCATCCCTCCACCAGTGCCCATTCTCCACCACCAATGATCCCAGTATCCTTCCCACTCCCCCATCCCATCCCCCCCCTCCTTTGTGGCAGGGCATTCCCTTTTGTTCTCTCTCTCCTTTTGGGTGTTGTGGTTTGCAAAAGAGGTATTGAGTGGCCATCGTGTTCAATCAATAATCTACTTTCAGCACATACTTGGTGTTCCCTTCTCTATCTGAGCTGTCTTTTCCCCCAGTATGTGAGGCCGGCTTCCAAGCCATGGAACAAACCTCCTGGTACTTATTTCTATTTTTTTTTGGTGTTAGTCTCCCATTCTGCTGAGGTTTATATACATATATATATATACTTATATTTATACATGTATATATATGTATATATATATAAATGAGAGTCATAGAGTCATTGGGCTAAAGTGATAGCACAGCAGGTAGGGTGTTTGCCTTGCACATGGCCAACCCGGGTTCAATTCCTCTGTCCCTCTAGGAGAGCCCGGCAAGCTACCAAGAGTATCCCGCCCACACAGCAGATCCTGGCAAGCTACCCATGGCGTATTCGATATGCCAAAAACAATAACAACAAGTCTCACAATGGAGACATTACTGGTGCCCACTCGAGCAAATTGATGAGCAATGGGATGACAGTGATACAGTGATATATAGGAGAATATATCCTAGAAATATCCTCCAGAAGGACCTGAGATTCTAATGCAAAATTACCTTCTATTATATTCAGTCAACCAGTATCTTTTTTGAATACTTTCAAGGGTATTCAATATGAATCTATTTCAATAGATTCAATATGAATCTATTTAGCCCACACAGAGCCAGTTACAATTGGTGAAAAGTTCTTGTGTATTTGAGCCAACATATATTGTCTTAGTGGCATGTTTATCTTTGAGATATTTTGTCTTTTGCAAAACCTGAGATGTCTTCTTTCTGCTAATTTACAATGGGTGGATCAGTAAAGACAACTTACAATGGGTGGATCAGTAAAGACAACTTCCTGCTACAACTTAGAATCCATAAATGACTCAGAGCCTATGACAATTATTTGTAGCCACAGTACACTTTCAAAAACGTTTGCTTATCTACCTACATCAATTTCTATTCTCTCGTTTACCAAAATGCAAATTCAACATGCAAGTTCATTTTTGTCAATCTTTTTTTATTGAAGACTTCAATGACTTCCTAAAATGAAGCTCAATTTTGTTTTTTAAATCTTCAGAGTCCCTGATTAATCTCTCTCTATTTCAATGTCTTCCACTCTGTCATTTTTATATTGTGCACTAGTGACTCCAGACGAGATGCATTCTTAGGGTTGAGCATAATATGAGTATAGTAGCCCTTTGAGTTCTCATGGACTCTTCATCTTCCCACATGCTATTCCCTTTTTTAACTTGTTGAACTCCTGCATTGTATTTAATCTAATCTAAATCAGATTTCAAGGAAAACTTCCCAAACTAAGTATGTAACGTATTAAACACATAAGAAAACTCATTTATTTTTGTAGCATTTGGGTTTTAATACCAATGTTGACCTTATCTCCCAGATATAAAGAAAACCATGAGTTGGGTGTTCAAAAAAAGCTTGCATTTCAGGCTGTTTGAAACAAAATGTTTAATCTATATGTAACTGAATGTCGTGTACCTAACATTTTCTCTTAAAAAGTAGAGGTTTCATTAAATATATTGACAATTAAGTAGTGACAAAATGGCTAGATCATGAAGTAGATAAGGAAAATGTCTTTAACAAATGGTGCTGGGGAAACTGATTTTCTTCATGCAAAGCTTATTTCAAAATGAATTAAAGACCTGTATGTTTTTAATTGTATCTGTAACTATAGTATTTGTAAGATAAATTAAGGAAAACATAGACAGAACTCTTCATGACACTTATTTCAGTGGTTGCTTCAGACCTATAAACAAGGTGCCCAAGAACAATTGAGTATAAAATATGGTATATATACACAGTTCAGTTATGAGAAAAGACAAAATTTTCAAATTTTCTGAAACTTAGATGGAATTGAAGGATGCATGCTAAGTCAGAAACAGAAAGACAAATATGAGATGATCTCACACAAATTGAGAGTACAAGAAACAAAGAAAAGGATTAGATAATCCCCAGCTGAAATAAATTGTCCACAAAACTGTGAATTGAGGATGAAAATGGTAAGAGGGGGAAGGATCCTTGGATTCTTGGTAAAATAGTAGAAGAATATTGACATTAGGATAATGAAGGCAATATATAGAAGTACTGCAAGTATAAAGCAGCAAGTATACAGCAGTAATAATAATATGTGTAAACCATGCTGTCATCATCAGCATCATCATCACTGTCATCCCATTGCTCATATATTTGCTCAAGTGGGCACCAGTAATGTCTCCATTGTGAGATTTGCTGTTACTGCTTTTGGCATATCAAATATGTTATGGGTAGCTTGCCAGGCTTTGCTGTGCAGGCAGGATACTCTCAGTAGCTTGCCGTGCTCTCCGAGAGGGACAGAGGAATCGAACCTGGGTTGACCACGTGCAAGGCAAACACCCTAGGTGCCTGGCCAGCTCAGTTCGTAGAGCATGGGACTCTTAATCCCAGAGTTGTGGGTTCGAGCCCCACATTGGGCTTATGGGAAACCATGCTATCTCAATAAAAATGACTGGTTTGAAAAACACCTTTTCTAAAGTTAAAGATTTGAATAAAAATGAAAAAGAGAAAGGAAATAGTGGATATGGGTAAAAAAAAAGTTTAAACACTTGGAACACCTCACTGTAGCATGGTACAAAGAGCCACATTTATTCATTCCAAGGCAGGCTCTAATACTAATACTAACTTTTAATACTAACCTTGCTTATTAAAATAGGCATCTTTTGTGCCACATTTTGTTTCTTCTGGACAGTGATTTACTATAGACATTTTTGCAGAAATCAAATAGTATAACCTTACCATAAATGACTCTATAGTTCAGGTCTCAGACTTGGAATTAATGTATCATGGGACACTTAGGGGGACCTGTGTAGGTTTCTGCTCTGTGTCTTATAACTTTAAGAGATTTAGCACCCTATAGGGAAACTGATCAATGATTGATAAATCCTGTGTTCTTTGACCAGTTCTGTTTTCGGCAAACTATTCTTAAATACATATTAAACTTCCTCAGAAGATCCTAGCTGCTTATAATAATGATCAAATACATCGTTTAGTAGGCTTCCTCTTTCCTCAGTTCATCATTCATGTTCTCTGGGATCACTTCCAAAAAATATTGCCTGTACATAAATCCTTGCCTTGAGTACTCATTTTGTGGAGAACTCCTAAATGAGGCAATGGCATGGAATATTGTGTAGGTCATGGGGAAGAAGTTACTTAAACACATAGTTGAGTGTATTTTACTTAATTCAAAAATTTATGAGCCTACCCATGGAAAGCTGATTAAGTTCCCCTCACACTCAATTTATCCATACCTAATATCTAGAAACTGTGGGCATGTTATTTTAATATGGTGCTTTACAGCTGTGGTTAAGACAACTGTCCTAAGATTATCTTGAATTACCCAGGTGGTCCCTAAATGCAATCATAAGTCTTATAAGAGAGAAGAAAGAGGGTCCAATTCAGAGAGAAGGTCGTATGATGCTGGAAGCAGAGATGAGAGTGATAGCACTTTGTTTTTTCATTTGTTTGTTCATGAGGGCGGGTGTGACTAGAGCAGTGGTGTATGGGCCATTCCCGGCAATACTCAGGGATTACTCCTGTTTTTGCACTTGGAGATCACTGCTGGCACTCCCTGGTGGACCATATATGATGCTGGGGATCAAACCTGGATTGGTTGCCTGTAAGGCAAGCATGCTCTCTGCTGCTCTATCTCTCTCACTCCATCACAGCATTGCAAAGAGAAAGGAGAGGACCACAAGCCAAGAAATGCTGGCAGCTACCAAAAACTAAAAACAAAAAAGAAATGAAATTTTCCCCTGATGACTCTAGAATGAAATTTGATCTTAACTCAATAAAGCTAACCTGAACTTCTCCATAACTCCAAGAGAATAAACTTGCATTAATTTAAGTGTACCTAAATTTGAGGTAATTTTTCTATCTAACATAACTACCATAACTAACACACTATCACTTACTACCACTACAATTGTGGAAGAGATGTGATTAAATTTTTCTGTTAATAAAAATAATAGATGCAGCTAATATTTATTAAGTTCTTACAATGAGTCAAACAATGTGATAAGCATTTATTCTTCACTATTTTCTGAATCTCACTGCAATCATCTAAATCCAGTACTTCTACTCTTAATCATGAGAACTGTCAACATGTCCCTTCTGATTCACTCTCCTACTTCTCTTCTCTGGAAGGTAGGTCTATATAAAGTGTCTATGCTTGCTCTCTAAACTCAACCTTCTGGTTGTTTTTGGCCAGAGGGAAGCAATGGCTGGAGACGTGATGTGAGTGTACATGGAGATCCTCAGCTCTCTCCCACCTAAGTTACCACAGGTTGATTTCATCCTTCTCCTTAGATAACAATTCTTCTCAGCTCATTCTACATGCTGCTGGCTTGCAGAATCCTTTCTCCCACTATCTCTGGGAATTTTCCCATCCCTTTGGGAATAGTAATAGCTGTTCCTGAATTCTTCTCACACTCCTGTTGTATTTAAATGCCCCCTAAATCTCCCTGTTGGCTCTGCCATGAAAGACTTTGCTCATAGTCTTCCTTTAATTAGCTAAGAAATCAAAGACTCAGTATGATTATTATTACTTACAAATTTTAGCCAAGGATAAAATAACCAAAGAATGAATGTGTTAATTTTTTCTCATCTTTTTGTTGTAAAAGGCAACATTGTTAATATCCTTTCAAATTTAAGAGAATCAAATTTCTTGTTCCTGTTGAGCCTGCCATTGAAGCTGACTGAATTTTTATCAGGCTGTGCCCCTTACTTAAACATTGCAGTCTCATTTTGTAGGTAGGCCATCGGATACTTTTAAGATAATCTATGCAAATTTGATGAAAATATATCACATTATATCTTGTTTTGATCATTTTGACACCACACTTTCCTGTTACACAAACATTTGAGAGTGTGGTTTGAGTATCTTCAAAGACCATGCCCACCGAGAGGAAATATTTCTGAGTTGTCTGAGTTATGTGTGTCCATTTTTTATGATGTCTGAAAATCTAACAGCTGTATCCTAAATTAAGAAGTGATGGGCATTTCTCCAGACATGAACCAATTCATCAAAAATCCATCTTGCTCATAATATAAAACTTTAATAATTGAGCCCAACTGGGGGCCTGGTCAGGCTGAAACATGCTGTTCAAAGAAATGCAGTTCGATGGCTTTAAAATACAAATAAGAACTTGAATTAGGTAAATAGAATGTGTCCACGCATAGTTCTTCTGAAGTCTGCTTGCTTGAATAGCTAAGAAAGATTTATAATTGGTGTATCAATTATTTCTATGGGAGTAGATGTTTTTATGATGCTTGAGGGTTCTTAAAAGTTTGTTCTCATAAGTAATTCAAACATTCCTTTTGAAATACTGTTTGCACTATTAATTTATCTAGCAAATTAATCACAGAATCATAACATTTTAACGCTGAAAGAGGCCTCAGAGAAAATCCAGAGCAATTCTCTTTGCGGTTTCTTGGATCATTCCTTCTCAGTGCTCATAGTATAAGGGTCAGCCTTCCACATACCCCCTCAACTCTCCTCAGCCTCCTGAGATATTGGTCTATATGAGTGGTTCAGCATAACTTATTCCTTCCTGCTTGCAAAAGGAACACTAAAACATATCATATGTGATAAAATTCACTGTTGATTTACTGAAACAAAGCCTTTGTTCTTGATGCTTCTCTTCTTCCTTGACACAATTCAGTGCCCTATGTTATGTCCCTTTTTGTTTGTTTTTACAGTCGACTTTCTTTGGAATGAACCAAGAATAACTATTTTTTCCAATGATTTGCTTTGCTAATATCTTCCAATCTGTAATCCCCATCCATTCCTCAGACATCCAATTCTACAAAATTGCTCTGTAAAACTCATCAATAACAGACTTCAAAACTCCTATCATTTGACCATTTCATGATAACTTTTGAATTGATTAAGACTTAAAACTTCCTCCTTTGTTGGCTTCTATTCAAGTCATTTCCTCTGTTTTAGCCCCACTACTTGGACTATTTCTCCTAGTCCCTTTTGTTAGAGTTCCCATTTGATGTATTTACTGTTCTCATTTTTTATATTTTAGGGACCATAACCATTCTACTACTTTAACTACTTTTATGCTGATAAAACTCAAAGCTAAGTCTCTGTCACAGATCTTTCTCTCAACTTCTACTTTGTAAGGTCAGCCTAAATTCCAGAGTCTTCAAAACTAAGGATATGAAACGGCATTACTCTTTCCCCTCAAATGTACCTCCACTCATATTTTTCTATCTATGAGTATTATTATCATTTACATAGATACCCAAGAATTACTGAAGAATCCCATCAATTGCTCCATTACTTCCAATATAAAATTAAAATTATTTAAAATAACAAAAAGGGGCACTTGAGAGATAGTACATCAGGTAAGGTGCTTGCCTTTCCTGTACTCATCCTAGGTTCTATCCACAGGCCATATATGGTCTCCTGAGACCATAACCCCTGAGACTCAGTAACTCCTGAGTGTAGAGCCAGGAGTTAACCCTATGTACTACTGGTTGTAGAAATACGGAAAAGGAAAATAAAAGGAAGCAAAACAAAAGGAGGTTAAAAACTTGGGAGATAACTACTGCTTACTGCAACTGCTCCTTGTCTTACAGTTCTCTGCCACATACTTACTTCTGTTCTAGGTAGACTGTCCTTCCCATAATCCTCAAACACTAATTCAGGAGTCAGTGCAAAAATTTCCTCCTTACAAATTTTTCTAATTAATTTTCCTCTTTGTAAGCTTCTGTCATTCTTTCCTGTGTGCTTCATTTGTGTGTGACACTTAGATACATATTGTATCTTTACTGATACCATAAATACACATATATTTTATATCCTAATAGTGAGTTTTGAAGTACTGAATATTATGTCACATATTTTGGTCTAACATATCTAACCTTACCTATAGTATTTTAAAGTAAGTCTTTTACCCTTATTGTACTTAATAGTTTCTGGGTCAGAAATATAAATGTGATCATTAATGAAATCAAAACTCAAGAATCAAAAATTCTTTACTATTATGTTTCCCAGCTGAAGACTTTCATGGATTTTTTTTCTATTAAGGATTAAGATGAATATTCTACAATAAAGTCAACAGAATCTGGTGATCTCTTTGGGATTTTACTGAGGGAAAAGGAGGCTCTATACATGATTAACTTTGTCTGATTGAATCAAGGATTTCTGAATGATTAAGAAACTAGAACTTGACTAAGTTGGAAACCATGTGGACTATAACAGAAAGCCTTCAAAAAAAAAAGATAAATTTCTAGATGAAGCAAATGGATTATTTCTGTACTTCATAAATAGAATGAGAACTTCATTGCTTTCAGTTATAAATAAATTACTTTAACCAATGCTACTCCAGGACAAGGGGTAAATTATTTATTTTGTGAATTATTGAAAAAAATTATTTGGAACAACCTTCTGGCTTATTTTAATCATGTCTTCATTTAACCCCAATGAAGGAAAGTGAGTGGGGTGAGTTTTGCTAGCATAAATATGTGAGTTTAAAAAACATAATTCTTGACAGTGGAAACAGTACTACCATTTTATTGAGTCTACTAGGAGCTAGGTAGCATGAGAAAGGCTCTTTATTACATGTTCTCACTTTTAGAAGCAGTAACAATAATGATGTAATTATTTGGGGTTAGCCCTAAGAATTTTATATGTGCCAAATCAGCTCAGAATTCTCACAGATTACCTCATTTTCAAAGTTTTCAAGTAACTTCCATGCTATAGTGTGTGTCACTACTTAATCCCTTTTTATTGTAAGATAAATTTAAGTCAAATGTGTGAAAATAAGCTTCTGTGGCCATTGAATTTCCTCTCCTCTTGTTATATTACCTACTCTGTAGATAATGATTTCTGCGCATGGCACAGCCCATGTGAAGATTACCAATTTGTATTTTTAGATCAGTAGCATTGTGCACCTTTCATTGTGTTCTTTGTGAGCTCTCTGGCCTGATAACTTAGGAAGACACTACCCAATTTTAACTACAAGGGAAAAGAAATAAAAGATCCCAGACGTTCTCCCATCCAGTTGGGAAGCTATAATTGTAGAAATTGGTCTGTTTCAACTCTTAGGGTCTTTGTTGTTTATCAGCATACTAATTATCTCTTAATTCTCTAGAATGAATTTGCATTTTTGACTCTTGTTTCTCAATATTTGATCTTTGTGATAAAAAAAGTAATGTAAAATGAAGTGAGTAGATTAGGGATTACACGCATTTCTACCTGACACTTGGATTTTCCTCATTCCTTTATTAGATGATATAATGAAACACATGTTAGATGCAATCAACCTATCTTTCTACTGGTGGTCCACCAAGGTCACACAGCCAGTTAATAGAAAAATTTGGATATGAGATCAGAGGCCAAGATATTTATCTTAAACATAAAGTAACATGAGTACATTCAATAATAATAAAAAATCTAATGGCAAATTTCCTTTCTGCCAGTTCTTAGCTGTGGGACCTTAGATAACTTACTTCCTAAACCCTTTAATCATGAAGGTGTGACCTAAATATGATAATCTGTGTAGAGTACCAAAGACTGCACTAATGTGATGACTTGATAAATATCAATCTTTGTGGGTAAAGTCTCTTTGGTCTAGCTGTTGAAAAGTCTTTGAGGGCAGAAAATACCCATGGTTCTCCATTGCTTCCTCCATCTTCAAAGCAAGGGAAATGGTTGGCACCTGCCTCCCTGGGATAGTGCCCTTCAGTTTTACTAGAATATCAGTTGTAACAATGCCAGAACGAACCATATGACTATGCTTTTGAAGAGCATTATGCTTCCTTAAATTCAGCCATCTCTGTTCCTAAGCACTAGAATTGAGTTACCCTGAGAAGTCCTAGTAGACTCCCAAAAGAGTATTTTGGATAGAAAACAAAAGTTTATTGTTTCCATTTTATGGTTCCCAAGTGTAAGAATGAACCCAGAACATAGTTTGAACTCCCTCTTAGGCCCTAAACACACTGCACTATCAAATACAATACAATAGTTGTAATTGAATCATATTACTTACAGTCATAGTTTCCCACTGCAAAATATTGTCTTAATTTTAACCAACATGCTTACTCCCCAAAAAATCCAACTGAAACTTTCCCTGCTAAATGTTCTAACTAAACAAATATAAAAGTTTTGTCTTTCTGTAGGTTTTCTGACGTATTTCCTTGAAGGATGTATCTGAGATATCCTTTTATAGTTACTTTTCAGGTATGGACTTGACTGTATCACTGTATCACTGTCACTGTCTTCCCTTTGCTCATAAATTTGTCCATTATCTCCATTAGTCCCTATCCCGTTAAGTGTAAGGGGAATGAGACCCGTTATTGTTACTGTTTTTGGCATATCAAATACACCATGGGTAGTTTTCCAGGCTCTGCCGTACAAGATTCTGCATCGCTCCCTTCTGGGGGCTTTGTTTTATAGTCTCTGGATCTTGGCCGTTCATGAGATTACATGGTGCTGGCAGCAGTTTGTGAATATGGCTGCAAACCTACTGGAAAACTGGGGATCTGGGTGGAGGAGGCCAAGTCCCGATCTGGGTAGGCTTGGAGATCTCAGCCATAGGTCCTGCATTCCTGGGTTCCTCTGACGGTTCCTTCATGCGTGAGGTTTGTCTGAGCATGTGGAGAGTGGCCTTGAGCATGGCTGTGGCTGGGTTCTGAAGGTTTACAGCTGCCAGAGTTCTGCTTGGGGTGAGGAGGGAAACTTAGCCCACCCCCCACTCCGAAGGGGCCTTGGTGAAGAAAGCCTGGCATGGAGGCAGGAGATTCTGCCTATTAAACTTTTGCTTTCTATCAAAATACTCTTCTCTTTGGGTCTGACTATTAAACATATTTTCCTTATATTACCATATTTTCTTTCATTGGAAGAATTACTTCCGTATTCCTGTAGCACTGTCGTCCCATTGCTCATTGATTTATTCAAGCGGGCACCTGTAATATCTCCATTGTGAGACTTGTTATTACTGGTTTTGGCATATCGAATACTTGTAGCTTGCCAGGCTTTGCAGTGTGGGCAGGATACTCTCGGTAGCTTGCAGGGCTTTCTGACAGGGACAGAGGAATCAAACCCGGGTCGGCCACGTGCAAGACAAACACCCTACCCGCTGTGCTATAGCTCCAGTACTCCTTAGCACAGTGGGTAGGGCGTTTGACTTGCATGCAGCTGACCCGGATTCGATCTCTCCATCCCTCTCTGAGAGCCTGGCAAGCTACCAAGAGTATCCTGCCCACACAGCTGAGCCTGGCAAGCTATCCATGGCATATTGGGTATGCCAAAAACAGTAACAAGTCTCAGAATGGAGACGTTACTGGTGCCCGCTCCTTACTCCTAAATCCTTCTAAATACCAAGGCTGATCCTGAAATTATCTTCTTTTTCAATGCTTTTCCTTCAGCTAGTTATATAAGAAAATAAGAATCATCACCTTTTTAACAATTATTTAACTTTTAGGAAAATCTACTCTATGTAAAATCTGAATTTTTTTTCACTTTATACCCAGTCTAATACAAACCAACATTTCTAAACTTGTTTCTTGTGTAAATCCATTAACCTAGTGTGGTTTTAAATAATAAGACATATAATGAATGTAAAGGACTTTGTGTACTTTTTAGCACATTTAAATAATCAAGTGTTAGCTATTAATATTTTACTATTGGATAATAGGGAAAAAATACTTAAGACACACTCCCTACGCTCCAGGATTTCATAGGATATTTGGAATTACAAGACATAAACAAGTAATAAGATGATAGTGCAAGAAAGATCTTGATAAAGCATGTGATGTATTATATGTCAAATGAGTGAGGGAAAGAATATTGTGGCTAGAACATTTTAATATAAACTTAAAAGACAACAGGTAATGAAAGACTAATGAGCTAGAGAGAAACTGCAACAGAGAGTGAATATGTTGTTACAATTATCTAAATTTAAAATAGCATTGAAATTCTGGGGACTGTCCAGAGGTGGAGGGAAAAAGACAGCTTTTATATACACTTAAAATAATTGCTTTCTAATAGAGAAGAGTACATAGAGAGGGGCTGTTATGTGAGGAGGAAAACATTCCCAGATTTTAATCTCCGAAGGGAGGAAAAATGAGCATACTTTCTATAATTAAATAAGGTCATTTATTCAGCCATTTTCTAACTAATGAAATAGGTCATATTTCTGCATTCTCTCTATAAGTCCCTATACCAAGTAATCTGGATCCAGAGATGAGTATAGCAGTCCCTGCCTTCCAGGAAATAACAGTCTAGTCTAGTCAGAATGGGAAACTGCCTTGGAAGAAAAATGAGTATTTACTCATAAATTTGATCTAAAGGAAACTTTAATGTCATATAAAATTCTTCATTGCACTACCTGAAACAAACTTAAAAGATGGGAAAACTGAAGTTGAAAGTAAAATTCATGCCTCTAGTTTGTTGGAGTCAACTCAGAATGTTAGTCTAAGATTTTTTAAATTGTAGTTTAGGTAACATGATTGCAATACCGTTAATGGATTCATGTACAAAGTTACTGCACCCATCACCAAAGTGCTCAAATTCCTCTACCCCTGTTTCCATGTGACCTCCACTGTTAATTTTGCAATTCAACATGAAAGTTTGTCATTGTTATGTTTTGTATTTCTCCCCCTCTTTAAATTATTAGTAAAACTAAATAGGAAGCTAGTTTAAGCAATCCAGCAGATCATCTTATTTATGATTTAGCCAAATAAAAGCTAAATCTCAATTTGGACTTCAACTTGATCTATGGAAGAATGAGAAAGTCACTGGAATATGTTGGAATGAAAGAAAGCATACGGGATCCTTTTCTTCCAGCAGCGTTCTCCCAGAACTTTCCTTTGTACAAGTTCGAACCTGGAGAAGGGAAGTGTTTGCAGAAATGACATGAGACTTCCAAGGAGCCTACTCTGGAATTTTTATCCTGGGCATCTGAGGAAACTAAAGGAGGTACTTGAACAGAATTATATAAGACAAGTGAAAAGCTTAGTTTATATGTACACCTGGTTGCAAAGAAAAGTGTCTTAGAAAAAAATCATGCATGCCCGTGAGATCTAAGGATGTGGGAAGTACCAGTGCTGCTCTCTGCCGAGATGTGACCCAGGTGGCCGCATGTGTGCAGTCTCTCCGTAGCCAGATGACAATGATCCTGGAGGCCAGCTAAACTGCTTTTGGTACCAGCAGTTTCTTGCAGAAATGTCTCCAGACTGTGAACTAACCCACGGCCCCATGATGCCCCAGGAGGGGAAAGGTTTTTCTCTCTCCGCTTTTCCTTTCTGGAGGAAGGGGGAAGGGGGATGGCATGGCGACCACCATCTTATAAGGACCACCAAAGAGAGGTATGAGCTTGCAATGATGCAGTTTCTGGCAGAAATTCCCCTGGACTTAGTTATTATAATACTAAAATACAGAAATTCAAAACCTCATATCTCTTTATTCTCAGCAATGGAAAACAAATTATCAAACACTTCCTTTTCAGCAGTTCTGATTTTGGGGTGGGGGAACTCTAAACAATAATAGTGAGGTGTTTTGTGGAAATATTGAATGTAATCAAAGTAAAGAGAAAGTAAAGTGAAAATTATCAGCTACACAGACGGGGTGGGGGTGGGGGTGGGAGGAGAGCTATACTGGGGTTCTTGGTGGTGGAATATGTGCACTGGTGAAGGGATGGGTGTTCGACCATTGTATAACTGAGACTTAAGCCTGAATGCTTTGTAACTTTCCACATGGTGATTCAATAAAATATAAAAAAAAAAATTAAAAGAAAAAGAAAAAAAGAGAAAGAAATCATGAAGGTAGATGGCTAAACTGAGAAGAATAAGAGCCCCCCAATAGATTATTTGTCCCCACAACCGTACCCCCCCCCAAACAAAGAGGTTTTGGTTCCATTGTTCTTTTTTTTCTTTTTTTGTTCCATTGATCTTTTATTTGTCCTTCTAGCGTCTTCTGTTTTTATTTCATTTGTTTCCACTATGTTGTTTGTTATTTCCTTTCTTTTACTAACTTTAAGCTTAATGTATAAGTTTATATTATTAAAAATCATTCTTATTCTTATATAGGCATTAACTGCTATGAACATATCTTTTATTTTGTATATATTTTGTTTTTTTTGTGGGGGGGAAGAAGGAGGACATTTCCAGGGACTCTTTATGACTGTCCTCAATGGTGCTCAAGAATTAAAAATTAATCCTCTTACATGTAAAGCATGTGTTATGACTGTTGTGCTACCTTTCGAGCCCAACTTGTTTATTTAAAATAAAATAAGTAAACTCTACATTTTAATGACATATTTAATCAGCTAGACATAACAGACATTTGTAAAACATCCCATCCCAAGGCATCAAAATATAAATCTTTCTCACATATACATAAACATTGTCAGAATAGATCATGTTATGTCACAAAACAAGTATCAATACATTTAAGAAGTGGAGTTTATGCCTGCTTTAGTCAACTTAATCAGTGACTAAATAAATAGGAATACTCCTACACTGTCACTATCACTGTCATCCCGTTGCTCACTGATTTGTTCGAGCGGGCACCATGAATGTCTCTCATTGTAAGACTTATTGTTACTGTTTTTGGCATATCCAATATGCCACAGGTAGCTTGCCAGGCTCTGCCTTGCGGGTGCGATACTCTCAGTAGTTTTCCAGGCTCTCCGAGAGGGATGGAGAAATCGAATACGGGTCCGCCGTGTGAAAGGTGTATGCCCTACCGCTATGCTGTTGCTCAAGCCCACTCCTACACTAAAAAAAATTAAAACTAAAAATAAATTTAGGAAGGCTAAATTGAAAATAACAAGTGTTATTTCCAACCACAATGTATAAAACTACAAATCAATACAGTAAGAAAAGTAGAAAATTCAAAAATATGTAGAGATTAAATAAAATGATATGATTAATGAATCAAAGATGAAATCATGATAGAAATTAAAATGTCTTAAGCCAAATTAAAGTGTAAATACAACATAATAATTTGGAGGGAATACAGAAAAACTAGTTCTAAAAGGTATGTTCAGGATATGTATGCACATAGGCAATTATTTTTGTACACAAACTATTACTTTTATTTTAACATATAGCATGACCAAAACCAAGATATGATGTCATATACAAGGATATACTTTGTATAGAAAAGTGAAGTGTATTTGTAAATTAAGCAAATATATGAAAATATATTTAAAAACAGTAGTAATGTTATGTCTGGAAGTGCTGTTTTTTGGTTTTTGGTTTTGTTGGTTTTTTTTTTTTGACTTTTTGGGTCACACCCAGCGATACACAGGGGTTACTCCTGGATCTGCACTCAGAAATTACTCCTGGCAGTGCTCAGGGGACCATATGGGATGCTGGGAATTGAACCTGGGTCGACCGCGTGCAAGGCAAACACCCTACCCACTGTACTATCATTCCAGCCCCTGGAAGTCCTGTTTTTGTGTGATTATTATTTACTGGTATCACTAATAAAATGATACTAGTGTTCATTCTCATAGTTTTGATGAGAAGTTACTGCATATTCACTAGCACTAAAGTGCTCAAGACTTCCACCACTATTTCAGCACCACCACCGTTGGTTGGCCCACTCCCCTACTGCTCAGTTATCTGTTTTCGTGTCAAAGACCAAGAATTTACCCTCACTAGATATTGTCCTATACCTTATCTCATTTCTCTATATACCAAAATGATAATTGACGTAAAGACATGGGTTCGTCAGGATGATACCATTTCACCGAAACTCTTCAGTGCCAACCCCGAGAACATCACTCAACAACTGGAATGGGAAGGAACAGGAGCGAAGATAGACAGTCAGCAACTACACCACCTTCACTTCGCTAATGGCATCGTTCTAATAGCATCAAACATTAGCCAAGTGGCACAAATGCTGGCCGACTTCAACCTCGAGTGTGGAGTGTGGAAAGGTCAGACTGCAGCTGAATCTCAGCAAAATTATGTTCATGAAAAAAGAACTAGTCCCTGATATTCCATTTGCTCTCAACAGAACGAACATCTCTGAATGCAGCAGCTATGTGTACCTGGGTCAAGAACTAAACATGAGGAAAGGCTTGACACCAGAACTGTGCAGGAGGAAGAGAGCAGCATGGAACGCTTTCAAGAGCATTGAAGAAGTAGTTAAGAGGACAAAGAACCTCTGGCTCTGGGCACATCTTTTTGACTCCACCATTCTTCCTGCACTAACATACATCTCAGAGACCTAGGCCCTACAAAAACAGGATAAGAATGTTATTCAGGTATCCCAAATAGGAATTGAAAGAACTATGCTTGGAATATCACGTTTCACTCAAGTGAGAGAAGGAATCCGGAGTTCCGACTTGCAACCTCCATCGACAATCAAGAATCAGGGACGCTATCTCATTTGCCAACGTGTCAAAAATCAGATGCACTGGACACGTAATGCGATTCAGAGATGACCGCTGGACTAGAGCTGTAACCGAGTAGATTTCACTGGACGTCAAAAGACCACGTGGCTGCCCAACTATGAGATGGTCAGACTTCTTCGTCAAAACCCTGAATGACATTTTGAGGCTCTTCGTGTTTGTGGAGCGAGCAGATACCATTGGGCTACACTTGCATGCTACAGGGACAAATGGAGAAATTACTGGCACCCACTCAAGCAAATCGAAGATCAAGGGGATGACAAGTAATACAAGTGATGTACCACAGATGAGTAAAATCATCCACTGTTTGTTCTTCTCCTCTGACTTATTTTACTTAACATGGTACCCCTAGTTCCATCCAACTTCCAACAAACTGCAAGATTATGTTCTTTATTACAACTTCATAATATTCCACTGTGCACAAATACCACTTCTTTTTAATCCATTTATCAGTCATTAGACATATGGGTTGTTTTCATATCCTGTCTGTTGTACTTAGTGCTGCAATGCACAGAGATACAAACATGAAATGCCATGAAGTTCTTCTTACCTTCTTATATCCTAGGCTTGTATTCCTTCACAGTTATTCACTAAATATATTGGGCCCTTCTATGTTCACATGTACTACTCTTCCACTATGCCATGAGTCCTTCAGAGCAATAAATTTAAATTCATAATTTCTAAATTCCATTATTAGCAGTTATAGCATTCAATAAATGGCTACTGGATAAGTGAGTAGATGTCTTTTGCAATGGATATTACACTAATTTATACCCCCCTCCAAAACTGAGTAATATTCATATAATGTGTGAAGTGTTAGAAATTCAAAAATATTCAATTTCTTGAAAATTATTCATTCTCTTTGAAGAACATAGATTTTTCTTTGTTGTATTTCAAATATAAAGAAAGAAAAAAATTAAAATAAGCAAACTAAAAAGTGTTAATAAGGGTAGGGGAATATGAAATAAGAAAGTAGTGAAAAGGTAGGAAGAGAGGTAGAATGATGAGTCAATATCTCTGAATCTTCAAAAGGTTCAAGAGACTTCTAAATCATCTTTCATTTCTTGTTCCTTGATAAAGTAATGAGCAAATCAAAATTTTATGTCAGAAGTTGAGCAGCGAAACTTTAAAGGCCCATATCAGAAACACAATTAAGTAAATGGCATATTATCTCCTCGAATATAGTTTAGGACTCAATGATGAATATATTCTCACACTAGTTTCTATTATTATGTTGACTTCAGCTTTAACCCACTTCTCGAAACCAGTTCCTCTACATCTAAAGCTTCCTTGGGGGTTCTGAGCTATCTTTAGTTTGAACATTAGCTCCTTGGGTTATAGATATTCCTTCCATTTAATTTAATTTCTGCATCTGCCGGATTTTTCATATTCAAATCCTAGTGTACAACGTCTTGACATGGCTGTGCAGTCCTGGGCAGTCTCACCTGCTCCTTCAAACCCATGCCAATTTTTGCAGTTTTACTAGTCTTAGACACTCCCCAATTACCCATTCCTACCTCATGATTCTCTTGACTCTCACAGATTCAGATTAAAAGTCTCTTTATCTCTTGGACTGAATTTTCAGATTTACTCCACAAAGAAATGATGTTGCTGTGTTGTTGTTTTTTAAGATAGTTTAATAAAACTGTCACTTCCTAGTCTTAAAAGACTGACAGCTGCTGACAAAAGACAGTAATTACACTGAAATAACTCTTCAAAACATCTCTACCAGGTTCTATGAGCAATTTCACCCAAATGTTTCTGATTTTAAAATTGTTCCCTTTGTAACTGCTATTTAGATCCAGAAAGTACATAGAAGGGCACGTAACGCATTTAAAGGTCTTTTCCCCACTTTGGAATCGTGTTTTTTAAGCTTGTGTTACATGCATTCGTATTCTATAAACCCAAGAATTAAGTGGCTGCTAATTCAAACATATTCCACATGTACAGTAGCTACCTGAAATAAAATTGCCTGTTTCATTTGGAAATTCATTCCTTTCTATCTAATCACATAGTGGCAATATTGAGAGGCAAGGGGAATAAATCACATTAATTAGTATTATATCTGGGAAAATATGAACTTCCAACTTGAAGTAAAATCTAAACAAATCTCATCTTAAGCACCTTTGTTTAAGAGTAGAAGATATAAATTGAATATTTTGTGTTTCAGAAGATTTTCACAGTGACATAAGAGCTTTAGGAGACATAAGACATAAGAGCTTTAAGAGTATCCCAGAAATTGTTCATTGATTTGCTCAAGCAGGCACCAGTAACGTCTCCATTGTGAGACTTGTTACTGTTTTTGGCATATCAAATTTGTAGCTTGCCAGGCTCTGCCATTTGGGTGGGATACTCTCGGTAGCTTGCTGGTCTCTCCAAGAGAGACAGAGGAATCGAACCCAGGTGGACCAAGTGCAAGGCAAATGCCCTACCCACTGTGCTATCGCTACAGTCCATCCCAGAAATTCACTGTCACTGTCACTGTCATCTGTTGCTCATCAATTTGTTCAAGCGGGCACCAGTAATGTCTCTCGGTGTGAGACTTATTGTTACTGTGTTTGTCATATCCAATTTAAAGTGCCTACTATGGTTTTAAAGAGTACAAGTCCGCATCAAAAAAATTTTTTTAATTGAATCACCGTGTGGAAAATTACAATGCTTTCATGTTATGCAATGTTGAAACACCCATCCCTTCACCAGTGCACATATTCCACCACCAAAAAAACCCCAGTATACCTCCCATCCCCCCACCGCCCACCCCCGCCTGTGTAACTGATAAATTTTACTTTACTTTCTCTTTACTTTGGTTACATTCAATATTTCAACAAAAAACTCACTATTATTGTTAGAAGTTTCCCACTAGAGTCAGACCTGCTGTGAAGAGATATGAGGTCTCTTCACAGGATATGAAGGATATGAGGCCACTATCGCGGCTGTGCAGTTATGGATTTTTGTATTTTAGCAACTAAGTCCAGGGAAATTTCTTCCAGAAATTGGATCATTGCAAGCTTGTATCTCTCATTAGTGGTCCTCATAATATGGCATCGCCATGCCCTTCACCCCCCCACCCCCCGGCAAGGAAAAGTCGAGAGATAAACCTTTCCCCTCCTGTGCAGGCATGGGGCCTTGCGGCTTAGTTCTGAGACTGGAGACGTTTCTGCAAGAAACTGCTGGTACCAAAAGTAGTTTAGCTGGTCTCTGGAATAATGCTCGTGCAGCTGTGGTGAGGCCACACACATGCGACCACTGGGATTACATCTCAGTGGAGCGCATCAAAAAATTTTTTTAAAATACAAACAAGTTCCCCTTGTGAGTATAATTTATGGTACTTTTGCATACAATTATTCTGGTATACATGAGGAAAAGAAAAGCTGAAGTTAACTGTTTCAGCAGTGAACACAAGCAATACTGACTCTGATAACTTCTAAAATTATTACCAGGGAACTATCTTTAAGAAATGCTAAAATTCAAGTGATAGAATGGAGTGAAGATTTTAATGCTAGATTAGTAAAATTTAGATGTGGAAGAAACCTCACAAACTACTTTGCTAAAAATGAAAATGAGATCGTGAGTACGTTTGTTAGCTGATAGCAAAATGAGGAATTTAAATGTAAAGATAGATGTAACATACTTTGAGTAATAAAACATTATGTACAAAAGTTAGATCACACGAGATTGGACATGATTCGGATGGAATGCAGTGACCTCCCCTTAAAGGCCCAGGCTCACGTGCAGCATACTTCCTGCTCCCTCTCCAGGAGTACCAAAAGGTTGGTAATAATGACACTGAAAAGCTCTCCAAGTTAATGATAATTGGGAAAATGAAGAGGTATTGAGAATAGAAAATCAACTAATTTTAGACAAATTATTAGTGAAAATTGTATAACCACATTATAAACTTTCTTTCAAGCATGTAATTTTTTAAAAAAGTGTTTTAACCTTTTTTTCCCCCCAAGGAGGTGTCAGTTTTAAATTCAGGTTTGTCTTTTTAAAACATTCATATGTTAATTTGATCTACAGTAACACTTCTTTAGAAAAGCAAATTATACTATGGAATAAAAATGCTTAGCAAGAGCTTCTGTTTTGTTCTTTGAAGTGGGGCAGGCACAATTTCTAGATTATAAGCACCAGAATTCAGTCTAATTAACTCTTTATGTACTGCGTCCTATGATCTGATCTTTGTTATACCTCTGAATAAAAATTGTTGATTTCCAAAGTCAGTGGTGATTCAAGGTGATTCACAAGGGCTCAGCAGCAGAGCCAGAGTTGGGTGGACTGCTTGAAATCATAGTCTCCAGGCATCAAAGCTTGTTACTGATAATAAAGATAATAAAAGAAGGGGAAAACCCAAACAAATTCAAATAAGCCTAAACTTCAAAAGTCTTAAAACTCAAAAGCTAGCAATTTGAGTTCAGGATCTTTTGTGTCTTGAACTTGACATAATTAATGTTCCACCCCTACCATTGTAGCACTATAGCACAGTGTCCCTTTGTTCATCGATTTGCTTGAGCAAGCAGCACCAGTAACATCTCATTGTGAGACTTGTTACTGTTTTTGGCATATCTAATATGCCATGGGTAGCTTGCCAGGCTCTGCCGTGCGGTGCAGGCGAGATAGTCTCAGTAGCTTGCTGGGCTCTCCAAGAGGGAGGGAGGAATCGAACCTGGGGTGGCCACGTGCAAAGCAAACACCCTACCCGCTGTGCTGTCACGCCAGTCCTACCCCTACCATTACATCACTGTATTTTTAAAAAGAGAAATTAAAACATTTTTTAAATTAAAAAAAATAGCTTAGGTACATTTGGCCTAAAGAAGAGAAGATAGAGAAAAGATTTACTAATCATGTACAAGAACACATGATAGCATGAGAGAGTTGGCAGACTTGATAAAGCAGATATTACAATAGTTTGAGCTATTTACTTTGTGGTGGGAAGAATTGGTTTAAAGTTCCACAAATAAGAAATATGTTACAGTAAAAAATATATATATAAATATGTAGGAAATATCCATCTCTGAAAACTTCTAAGAGTGTAATAGATTTTAACTATTATGATTAGTACTCCTATGAGCATAGGGGTGTAAATGTCTTGTCCTTGTAATTTGGGGGCCTTTGGGGAAGATATCAGAGAATAGAATTGCTAGGTCATGTGGAAGTTTAATAGTTTTTTGCAAGAATCTTTGTTATTTTCCAAAAGGGTTGAACCTGTGGACATTCCAACATTCCCACCAGAAGTGGAAAAGGGCTGCTTATTTTTGTTGTTTTTAGTGTGTGCCAGTTTCACTGGGTTAAGATGATAACGTTCTTGTTTGATTTGCATTTTTCTGAAGGTCAATATAGCAAAGTATTTTTTTCATCTACCCATTGGACATCTATATATGTTTCTTGAGGAGGTTTCTGTTTATCTTTTCTCATTTTTTATAGAATTGTTTTTCTCATGTAAAGTTTTATAGGAACTTATTTTAGAAATTAGGGGGCAAAGTAATAGCACAGTGGATAAGGCATTTGCTTTGCACATGACCGACCTGGGTTTGAGACCCACCATCCCATATAGTCCCTCAGTACCACAAGGAGTCATTCCTGAGTGCAGAGCAGGAGAACACCTGAACATCACGGGGTATAATCCCAAAAGCCTAAATAAATAAATAAGGGAGCAAAATTAGATGAATGGTGAGAAAATATTTCATCACAATTTGTAGGATGTCTTTTTATTCTGGTTATCATTTCTTTTAGGATTGGAGCTAGTGCATCTCGGGTAGGGCATATGCCTTGCAAGTGGCCGACCCAGGTTCAATTCCTCTGTCCCTCTCAGAGAGACGGGCAAGCTACCAAGAGTATTCCGCCCACATGGCAGAGCCTGGCAAGCTACCCATGGCGTGTATTTAATATGCCAAAAACAATAACAACAAGTCTCACAATGGAGACGTTACTGGTGCCCACTCAAGCAAATCAATGAACAACTGGACAACAGTGCTGTAGCACAATTATTTCTTTTACATTGCAGAAGCTTCTTGATTTAATATAATCCCATTTTTCTTTTTTTTTCCTTCCATTTGCTTGACCAATGGCATTGAATCATTGAAAATACCTGTAGATTCACTGTCATGAAAGGTTCTGCCTATTTTTTTCCCTCCAAGTGTCCAAAAACAGAAGATTTAATAAGGAGACTATGTAACATATGTAAAACTGCTTGGTTGTAATATGCAATTTGTCACTACATGGATAGAATGATCATGCTCCATGCTGAAGTCAGCCAGAAGGAGAAAGATACAGAAACTTCTTTGTCATTTATGTCATACAAAAACACACAGTAAGGGACTCAAAAATAGCCCAAAGCAACAAAATATATTAACTGGTCTATAGAATTGAACATATCAGTGTAGGTAGACAAGAGATAGGAGGAAATAGGCTCAGGGGATAGATCTTAAGACAATAGTGGAAGGAAGTCAACATTCTGACTAGGGATGTCATCCCCATTGTTCATCGATTTGCTCGAGCTGGCACCAGTAACGTCTCCATTGTGAGACTTGTTACTGTTCTTGGCATATTGAATATGCCATGGGTAGCTTGCCAAGCTCTGGCGTGCGGGCAGGATACTTGCAGTAGCTTGCCAGGCTCTCCAAGATGGATGATGGAATCAAACTTGGGTAGGCCATGTGCAAGGCAAATGCCCTATGCACTGTGCTATTGCTCCAGTCCTTTTCCTATCAGGACTCCAATTTTCGAGTCTAATTTTCCCCCAGAATCACAACTTCTCATCACTAATTTGAGAACTGGAAGAAAAGGTCTGATGTCGCAGAGTTTCCTGATTTCATCCTCAAGCTCCTCATACACCGCCGTCTGGTTCAAAAGTATTATTTTGAAAGTATTAAAATTAAAAATAGGGCTAAAGAGAGAGCATAGCAGGTAATGCATTTGCCTTGCATGCAGCCAACTTAGGTTTGATCCCTGGCACCACACATTTTTCTTGTTTTGTTTTGTGGCTACACATGGTGATGCTCAGGGGTTTCTACTGGCTCTGCACTCAGGAATCACTCCTAGTGGTGCTCGGGAAGCCATATGGAATGCTGGGAATTGAACCCAGGTCTGCCACATGCAAGTGTAGGTAGTTTTAGAATATTGTATGCATGTGACCCTATTATTGACAGTATTATAAATCACAGTAAATAAAATTTTTAAAAACTTTAAAGGAGTGTTAAACAAAGCAGAACATTTTATATTTCTAAGATATATTATTATATTATCAAATTTGAGTACATAGACATTTAATCACACTTGTGATGTCTGCAGTATCAGTTGGAATTTTATTATTTTTGTCTATATACTACCACCTTACTAAAATATTTTATAAAAGAAAATAATAAAGGCTTTCTGTGACTAGAAGCTGCTTTTAATGAACCATATAAGCAGAACAGGATAAAGGATGAAAAGTCTTGAAAATGAAAAAGGAAAATTGAGGGTACTCAAGAATCAAAAAAAAAGCCAGCTCAAACCAGCTTAAAACATATATCCATTGCATCAAAGAACTCAACTTCCACAAGAATTTGAGGCGTGCCATGAGGAAATAAAGACATTTATCTGAGTACATCTATTGTAAAGTGAAGACAGAAGCTACAAACTCTGGTAATCTTGTATATAACATATTATCACACTCTTAAGTTTGTAGAATTTTTTCCCTCCACCCCACTCCCATTCCAAGGTGATCAATTTTCCTTGTGAAACCCAAGTCAAGATAGCAGATATAAATATTAAAGTTCATTCTCAATTATATTGATCAAAATAAATTTTTCAAACTTTTCATCTTTTCTTAGAATTACTATAATGTGAAGAATTATAATGACAAAATTCTGAACTAGAGGACCACAGACAAAATATGATAAACAAAGTGAAGTTCATGAAGTTTAATGAAGGGAAACACCATCTTATGGTTTCAAAACAGAAATCAAGAATATAATCTATAGAATTGTATGGTTTAAGATAAATAATTTTAAGGCAGAACTTCTAAGGCACAAAACTGGTAGGAATGAGCTGAGTTTATGACAAATTTTATAGATTCATTGTATACAAAAATGCATAGATGTTAAAGCAATTTTTTGTAAACAAACTTCAAGACACATTACAATTTGGGTTCTTCATAAAGTGCACTTTAGTAATGAGAATGGTTATTAGAGAGTATACTTTTTGTTTGTTTTTTATTTATTTTTAAAATTTATTTATTTTTTAATTAGTGAATCACCATGAGGGTACAGTTACAGATTTACACATTTTCGTGCTTGTGAGTTTCCCTCATACAATGTTCGAGAACCCATCCCTCCACCAGTGCCCATTTTCCACCACCAATCAACCCAGTATCCCTCCCACCCCCCAATACATCTCCGCCCACCCCACCCTGCCTCTGGGGCAGTGTATTCCCTTTTGTTCTCTCTCTCCAATTGGGTGTTGTTTTTTGCAATAAGAATATTGAGTGGCCATTGTGTTCAGTCTCTAGTCTACTTTCAGCATGCGTAGAGAGTATCCTTGAGATTAACATCTGTGTAATAGGAGAGAAGGAAATTGGCATAAGCCAGAGGGCACAGTCAACTTCTGATGTAGGCTCCATGGATCCAGGATTTCAGGCAATCCCTGTACGTTGTGTATGTTTATATTTATTAATGAATACTCACATATACACATAACATTTATTTAGCACTATTGCTTCCTATATAATAACCCATATTTATACCATCAAAGGTCTAGTTTAAAAAAAAGAAAGAAAATATAATTCTTATTGTCCTTGTTTCTTAAAATGTCTTCTACATTTGATATTTAATTTTAGGTACTTTTTTAGATATGCCAAACACAGTAACAATAAGTCTCTCAATGAGAGACGTTACTGGTGCCTGCTCAAACAAATAAATGAGCAATGGGATGACAGTGACTGACAGTGACTCTTTGAGAAGTCAACAGTAATTTCCCTTCATATTTACTGGATTTACTGATATTGACTTTCTTAGTTCTTTCTTATCTCATGCACTCTGCAAGTTTTTTTGTTTCAAAGATAATTATTTTCTCTTTCATTTTCATTGACTTTTATCTTTGTTACTCTTTCAAAATGTTGTTTTCCTTTTCTATCTTTTCCATTTTAGTTCTATGTTCCTAGTTGTTGATTTTCGTTCATCTAAACACCTTTATATGAACCATACATTTCTGCCATTTTTCAATAGCCAATTGCCAACTACAAATCCAGAAGTAATTTATTTGTCAGTACTTGAGTTTCAGATCACACCATGATAGAGGAGTTGCCCAGCAGCCAATGCTGCTCTCTTTAAGAAAGCTGTTTTAGATGTCCCTTCCCACTTAATGGAAACAGAATGAGAGTAGAGCCAACAGTAACTTCCTGGTAAAGAATAATTGTTGTGATGACCCTGACAGAAAGAGCAAGCAAAACAGGAAGGAAAGTAACTCTTGTTCCCGTTCCAGACCTCACAGGAGCTGCTGACCAAACAGAAATGTAATTTGCAGTGTCAGCCTCAGCATCCCAAGGCACAAAAGGTAGAGATCACTGCTAATTGTTTAATTACCAGTACTGATAGAAAAACCCTATAAGGCAGATATGAGAAAATCATAACCTGTGGCATAAATATTTTAGCAAAAAAACTTCGATGTGAAAACAACATTCTCATTTATTTATTTACTATTGGTGGATGCTTTTATATTACAAAGCTGTGGAGCTAAATAGGTGCCTTGAAGACTGTACGGCCCACAAAACCTAAATATGCCTCTGACTTTTTGCAGAAGAAACTGGCCAATTCATGCTCTAAAGTGAACAACTCTATTATTATGACAGCTATACTTCTTTCACCCTATATAATATTAAAAAAATACACTAGGGGCAGTCTCGAGCCGGGGTCAGTGATGGCTCGAGCTCCGCCGAGATTCGACCCGGGTGGCCATGCCTTTGCACAGCCGCTTTGCTGCTGAACGACCAGGATCCAGAGCCAGATATATTACTTGGGGTCCCAGATATATTACTTGGGGTCCCAGTGAGTGCTTGCAGCCATGTCTCCAGACTGTGAACTAAGCTTTTGCCACATGCCGGCTAAGGGGGGAAATATCCTTCTACCTTGGTTTTTCTTCCCTCCCGGAAGAAGCAGTATGGCATCCACCATTTTATGGAACTTTTAAACAGGTATGAACTTGGTGGCACGGGAGAAAAAAAAATGTGTTTTGAACTTGAAACAGCGGGACACTTGGGCAGTCTTGGGCCGGGGCCAGTGATGGCTCAAGCTCCACCGAGATTTGACCCGGGTGGCCATGCCTTTGCACAGTCGCTTTGCTGTTGAATGACCAGGATCCAGAGCCAGATATATTACTTGGGTTCCCAGCGAGTGCTTGCAGCCATGTCTCCAGACTGTGAACTAAGCTTTTGCTCCATGCTGCTCCAGGAAGGGAAATGATGCAATTTCCAACTTAAATCTCCCAGGACTTAATTACTAAAATACAGAAATCCTAAATCACGTGGCCACAGTTTTATATCTCTTCATTATCATTAGTGGAAAACTAATTATCAAATGTTTCCTTGTCAATAGGGCCGTATTCTTGGGGGATAAACTCCAACAAGAATAGTGAGTTCTGTGTTGAAACTCCAACAACAATAGTGAGTTTTGTGTTGAAATATGGAATGTAATCAAGGTAAAGAGAAAAGGAAGTGAAATTTATCAGTCATGCGGGGGTGGGGTGGGGAGGTGGGAGGTATACTTTTTTTTTTTGGTGGTGGTGGAATATGGGCACTGGTGAAAGGATGGGTGTTTGAGCATTGTATAACTGAGACATAAGCCTGAGAACTTTGTGACTTTCCACATGGTGATTAAATAAAATAAATTTAAAAAAATTAAAAAATGAAAATAGAAAAAATACACTAGTCATGTCATTTTATTGGACACAACTTATATTAATTTCACTGTCCCCTCACCCTTTCTCATGGTCTTCTCTTTTATATGTCTTCTGGCAAAGTGGGCTCTGTAACAAGATTATTCTTTGGAAAAGGCATCCGTGGAAATACTTCTGTCCTACTCATATACTTCCAATGCTTTTCTTATTTGGGTAAAATCACTATTACTATCATTATCACTATCATCTCATTGATTGTCGATTTTCTTGAACAGGCCCAGTAATGTCTCTATTTGTCCTAGGCCTGAGATTTTAGCAACCTCTCTTTACTCATTCCTTCCCAACAGTGCTGCATTAGAGGCTCTTTCAGGGTCAGGAGAATAAGACTCATTATTGCTACTGAATTTGGCATATGAATACACCATGGAGAGCTTGAGAGGGAGAAGTAGGCTATAAGATAGATATCGCGCAGTCGCAAAGCACGTGCTTTCGGGAGCTTGGTTTTATATTTGGGTAAAATACAAATTAAAAATAACACCCATCATTGGCCCAAAGCCATATTTCCTGGTCTGTTGTTCACCGATCATAATACTAAGGTCACTAATTTGTCTACAGTAGGCCATAATCTTTACTATTATTATGACCTTTAACCAACACCTTTGTCTTTGAAAAAATCCAATCCTTTCCCCAAGCCCCCAAAATAGCCAACATTCCCTACTCTATTAAAAAGGGGAAAAGAGGGGAAAAAATGATCAGTGGACTCAACTTGATTCATAAAACTGTAGATAAAATATATTTATTACTGTGAAAACTGGAGTGGAGAATGTGGTTAATTTATGGAATAGAAAGGGAATATTTTATTCCCTTCTCTTTATTCCCAGTCAATTTTTTGTTTGTTTTTGTTTTTGTTTTATACTTGGTAGTGCTCAAGGGCTGACTGCTGACTCTGAACTTGGGAATCACTCCTGATGATCTCAGGAAGCCATCTGTGATGCCTGGGATAGAACCTGGATCAGCAAGGCAAGCACCCTATCCCTCTACTTTAGCTTTGGTCCATATTCCCAGCTAATTCATGGTGAAAAAAAATGAGGCAGGTGGAAAATTTGGATTTTCAAAATGATGCAATTTTATCCAGGGTCCTGGTATCATACTCATCTAGACTGGGAAGAAAACAAAAGGCAATATAATAATAATAATAATGCCCAAAACAGTAACAAGTCTCACAATGGAGACGTTACTGGTGCCCACACAAGCAAATTGATGAGCAACAGGATAACAGTGACAGTAACAATAACAATAATAATAACTTTGGTTCTTGATTCTTAAAACCTGTGACATATAAATTCCATCAAACAGATCAGCTTGGACCATCAAATTATTTCTTATTATCAGATGGCATAGAGTAAGAAATAAGTTTGAAAACAAAGGTACTGGTTATCACTGTATCACTGTCGTCCTGTTGCTCATTGATTTGCTCGAACAGGTGCCAGTAATGTCTCCTTTCATCCCTGTCAGGTTCAGGGTCAAGGGAATGAAGCCCATTATTGTTACTGTTTTTGGCATATCAAATACACCATGGGTAGCTTTCCAGGCTCTCCCATATGAGATTCTGCATCACTCTCTTAGCGGAGCTTTGTTCTACAGCCTCTGATTCTTGGCTGTTGATGAGATTACACGGCAGGCACCAGGGACAGTTGTGGGTGTGTCTGCCAAGCTACTGGAAAACTGGGGATCTGGGTGGAGGAGGCCCAGTCCTGATCTGAGCAGGCTTGGAGATCTCAGCCACAGGTCCTGCATATCTGGGTTCCCCTGTTGGTTCTTTCAAGGGTGAGGCTTGTCCGAGTATATAGCGGGTGGCCTTAAGCATGGCTGTGGCTGGGTTTTGGAGGTTTCTGTCTGCCAAGGCTCTGCTTAGGGCGGGGAGGGACACTCAACCCATCCCCCCACTGAGGAGGCCCCGGTGAAGATAGCCTGGTGTAGGGACAGGAGATTCTGGTTAAGGACCTCATAATTTAAGGAATATTGAGAGGAAAAAGATGCTTCCCAAGTATTTCCTATATATTTTTCTTTTACCTTTTAGATTTCACCATAAATTACATTAACCAATGGTGTGATTGTACTCCAAAGACATAAGCAATACAGTCTAGTTTTCACCATCTTGGCTGGCTTTTTTAAAAAAATATATGTACCCCTATTGCTCCATTGGTATCCTCCTATGATTACTGGTAGAATACACAAAAAATGTTCCCATAGAGCACATTAGTTAGAGTGACTTCAAATCTATAGCATATCCAAGGACAAAATTTGCTCTCTATTCTATTCCCCATCCCAAATTATCCTCATCTACACTGCCTAATATAGCTCACCAGAGGTTAGGCAATTTGATTAAATGGCAACACTAACATATTCCACTAATAAATTTACAAAAACATAAAAATGCCAAAAATTTGCATATAAACTCTCTCACATTGTGAAATTCCCCGAAGATATTTAACTCCAAAGATTAAATTTTCTTGCAAGTTTAAGTCCAAATAATTTAATGTGCAAAAGAATTAATGTACTTTAAAAATTAAGAATTAAAGTTCTTAATTCTTCCCTAAGTTCTTGGGCTCAGATATCTGGTAGATACTTCCTTTTGAATTACTGCTTCCTGGGATTTTTATCACTAAAATGAAACATAATTTCTTTTGTCTTCCACCTTAAAAGATTCCAAAGACACACTAAGGTGATCTCGCAGCTACAGCACTACTCTCTTAAGTTGTAGAGGACAAGATAAAATCCAGCCCTCAGGAAGACATTCTCAGGCAAAGTTGTTTCCTAAACACAAAATTTTGTATTCTGCCACATTAGTATGGGTATCAACTAAGGTGGTGAACAATAGAACAGAGGGATGAGGAGTAGTCAGAGAAAAAATAGTCTCAATTTTAGTCTTCTCAGAATACCAGTCAGCTGGTATCTGCTATCTAAACGTTGTAACGATAAAGTTAAACCCAACTGAGAACATTTACTCATAAGTTTCATTCCCCCTGAGAGGTTAATATACCAACCTGAGAAAAAAAATCCAAAAGTATATGGATTTTATACTTTATACTTTTGGCTAAAAGTATAAAGTATACTTTTTTTTGAGAGAGGTGAGGAAGACAGACATCAGAGCCTTCTTAGAAATTTTAAAAAATTTCCATAGATACAGTACCAGTTTCAGGTCTCATTTCCATCCCCTTCAACGCTAGCATTTCTAGTGCCATGGTTCTATACCACTGTGGTAAATTTTAGACTATCATTTCCGCTTCTGCCTTTGAGCAAACAAATTTTTTTATGACACAATGGCTGTTACCCCTACCTTCTTCCTATTTTACCTGCTGAAATCTCATCCTTGGTAGATCTTTGAACTGAAGCCCTCATGAAAACTTCAGAATATTTTCTTCCCGGGGACTGGAACAATAGCACAGCGGGTAGGGCATTTGCCTTGCATGCAGCTGACCTGGGTTTAATTCCCAGTATCCCATATGGTCCCCTGAGCATCTCCAGGAGTAATTCCTGAGTGTAGAGCCAGGAATAACCCCTGTGCATTGCCAGGTATGACCCAAAAAGAGGAAAAAAAGAGAATATTTTCTTCCCAGAGATCTAGTGAAACATATTTCTTCACCCTTTTTATTCATAGTACAACTATCCTATCTTCCCTTCATTTTCAGATGTCCCTAAAGTTATTTAGCATTTTGTTCTACTACATTTTTCCCTCTAATTATTGAATACATCTCTGGAGGATCATTTCTGTTGTCTAAAAATTCTTTTCAAAAATATCAGTTGATATTATCATAATTAAATCAAGTGTATAAATGGATTGTTTCTTATTTATTATGAGTAATATACATTTTTTGCACTGTAATTTTTGAACCTGAGAATCATCAGAAAATGGGAATCTTGGTTAATCATTATGCATAGTACTTCTATAGACACAACATAAATGTTTTTGAGAAGATAGGTTTCATTTCTTTGGGGAATATTCCTCTAAAGGAATTTTTAGGTCATATGTCAAGGAGTTGTATAACATTCCAAGACATCCACTTTTTTCTAAAGTGGACTTGACATTTTGGACTCCTCCTAAAAACAAATGTCTATTCAAGTCTTTGTTTTAGTTCATCAGTGAATAAATAGTGTCCTTAAATTTTTTATTTTGATTTACTATTTGCCAAATAGTAAATCTCACTATATTTTTATTGTGCTTATCATAGAGATTTCATATCAAAAACAAGACATGCCAGACTCTGAAAATAGACCATATTATAATTAGTAGTTAAGAGAATGGAAAACCTGACTGGAGTTATAGCATCAGACTAATACATAAATTTTTATAAGAATGTAGTAAAGTTATAAAACCTTAGTGACTGATAGTAAGAACTTCTGTTACTCAAAATTCTTAGAGAAGGCAAACAAAAGTATTAGCTGGCTTATTTCTTGCTAGAATTGTGATGAAGCAATTATTAAATCAGGGTTTAAGCAAATAAGGTAATTAGTAGAACTGCAACTAAATGGAAAGAATGTCATAAGAAAGAGCCAAAGCAATAGTACAGTAGGCAGGGTGCTTTCCTTGCATATGGTTGACCCAGATTAGATCCCTGGCATCCCATATGGTTCCCTGGGTACTTTGAGGAGCAATTCCTGAGCACTGCTGGGTGTGACCCCCCAAAAAATTTCATAGGGATGAACGAATGAAGTCTAAATTCAGAAATCAGGGAACTGACTCACATTTCTCCTGTCCCTTTCATTCAAAACTAGCTCTTGACAGTAGAGAGAAGACAGTTATATCAATATCTCTTGGGTAAGGATGACAATGTTGTGTTGGAAGAACACTGATTTTACAGGGCCGGTAGGAAACTTGTAGGTCAGGACAAATTTCAGTGAACAGCGAGGTAAATGGAAAGGAAACAAATTGACAAACTCTGTGAAAGTTCTCCTCTATTTGCTGTCCACTCACTGTCCTTCTTTATTCCATCTAGTCTCCTTTTGTGAGTAGAGAGGGGCATTGAGTAGAAAAAGGAAAGAAAATATTTTTAGGTAGAAGATATAGGATGAATTTGATGTCATAAATAAGTTCATCTTCTAGTCTGTTATCAATAATCACTAGGAATATAACCATGAGAAAGAATACTACTTTTTTATTTGGGTAATCAGTAAAGTTTGGCTGTGGATATTTGGGAGTTCTGTGGTTAGAATTCGTTTGTTTGCTGTTTCCTTTTTTTCAATTTTACTGAGCTTTGCTGATCACATCATGCTGTTTTCGACACTGGAGAAGAACTGTTCCTCGAAACATGCGACAGTAGAGACATCGGTGGTGTGGTGTCTCGTCAACATAAACTTGGCCATGAGCATTGGTTTGTTTGAATACCTAACAACCAGATCAGATGCTTACATTTGAATAGATGTGGCTCATTGCCAGCAGTTTCTATCTTCATCATCTGTGCACCAATATCCAGCTATGACAAAACTGAGTTCTACATGGAGCTGGAGAAGTTCTATAAAGAAGACTACACCTTCTACGAAGTCTGTCAGTGATTTTAATGCCAAGATAGGACCAAGAAGGTTACCTGAAGAATTCCACATCAGGATCCATGACCTAGAATGAAACAAACAGGATGAGAGACTATCTGAGTTCATCGTGTTGACCAAGACCATCCATGGTAACTCTCAGTTCCAGGCCGAATCTAAACATTGGACATGGGAGTCTCCCAGTGGACAGTTGCACAACAAAATTGACCACATCATGTTCAATTGACGATTTTGCCTGAGCGATGTCACTGTTGTCCCCAAATTCCAAATGGGATTAGATCAGACCACCATCTCTATTGTGCGAAATTCTACTTCATGGAGCAGGGAGAAAGGGCTACAAAGTTTAAGAAGAGGACACCCAGAATGACCACCAACTGGGAGCTCTTTGGCACAATTGCAGCAATATGGGAAGATGCTGTCATTGACAACATCGACAAGGAATATGATGAACTGGTTCAGCACCTCCATGATTGTGCTTGGAACACCGAGAGAGAGAAAGCCACAAAAAGACGCCTGTCTTCGGAAACTCTCCAGCTCATTCACCAACGTGGTTTGGCACAAGCCTCAGACAACCACAAGCTAACATGCAAGCTCGCAAAGCTGTGCAGAGAAGCAATAAAGGAAGACCTCCAAGAGAGAAGAGCAGCAGTGTTGGCCGATGTGGCAGAAGCCGGGAAAAGTATTTGCAATGCCTGCCTGTCCTTTGCCAACTATAAGACTGAGATGAATGCCCTCCGACATCCTGATGGATCTATCATATCTTCCAGAAGGGCAATGGAAAATGCTACCCATGACTTCTACTAGGATCTCTTTGATAGTCACATCCACCTGCCACATACCAAATTCCGCAGGATGGATATGTCGTTCTCAGCATTCACCCTTCGAAATTCAACATGCCATTTCATCGGTAAAGAAATGTACAGCACCCAGTCCAGACAAGGTCAGACCTGAACACCTGAAGAATCTGCCTCCAGCACTCGTCAATACACTGGTTCGGCTCTTCACACACTACCTGCTTGAATACAAGTTTCTATCCCAATGGAAAACCAGCAGGACCGTCCTGTTGTACAAACAGGGAAACATCTATGACATTGGCAACTATCACCTGATCTGCCTGTTGTCTGTTGACTGCAAGTTATTCACTCGAGTCATCCTGAATAGGATTGGCAGAACACTAGATGAAGGACAACTATGTATGCAAGTCAGGTTCTGAAAAGGATTCAGCACAATCGACCCTATCCACATAGTGACCAAGCTCATTGAGGTTTCATGAGAGTTCAAGATGCAGCTCTGTCTATGTTTCATTGATTCAAAGAAGGCCTTTGATTCTGTTGAGACTGAAGTTGTCATCGAAGCCCTATTCAAACAGGGCATTCAAACTCAATACATCAGGATCCTCCATGAGTTGTATTATGGATTCACCACCAGGATCTCGCGATTCTACAAGAAAGTGATCATCGACGTAAAGACAAGGTTTCAGCAGGGTGACACCATTTCACTGAAATTCTTCAGTGCCACCCTCAAGAACATCATGCGACAACTGGAATGGGGAGGAATGGGAGTGAAAATAGACAGTCGGCAACTATACCACTTCCGCTTCACTGATAACATCGTTCTCATAACACCAAACATTAGCGAAGTGGTACAAAAGCTGGCCAACTTCAACCATGAGTGTGGAAAGGTCGGACTACAGATGAATCTCATGAAGACAATGTTCATGAGAAACGGACTAGTTCCTGATGTTCCATTTGCTCTCAATGGAACAAACATCTCCAAATGTAGCAGTTCTCCTAGGTTGAGAACTCAACATGACAAATCTGGCACCTGAGCTGCTCGGAGGAAGAGAGCAGTGGCCTTCAAGAGCCTCAAAGAAGTGGTTAAGAGGCTCCATGCACATCTTTTTGACTTCACCATTCTTCCTACACTAACATATGCCCTAGAGACCTGGGCCCTATGAAAACAGGATAAGAATGCTATTCAGGTCTCACAAAGAGGAATTGAAAGAGCTATGTTTGAAGTATCATGTTTCACTCAAGTGAGAGTAGGAATCTGGAGTTCCGACCTCCATCAATGATCAAGAATCAGGGACACTGTCTCTTTTGCCAAGGTGTCAAAAATTAGATGGGCCGAACATGTAATGAGATTTGGAGACAACATCTGGACTAGAACTGTTTGACTGGATTCTACAGGACGTCAAAAGGATGTGTGGCCACCAACCTATGAGATGGTCAGACTTCTTCATCAAGACCCTGAATGAATGGTTTGAAGCTCTTCGTGTTCCTGGAGGAAGTAGATGCCACTGAGCTACACTAGCATGCGACGGGGATGAATGGAGACATTACTGGTGCCCGCTCAAGCAAATCAATGAGCAATGGGATGACAAGCGACGAGTGATATAAGTGATACTGATCTTACATTTGCTCATACAAAACTAATCATTGGGGGGGGGGCAAAAGATAATGCAGAAGCTAACACACTTAATGTAGCTGACTTCAGTTTGATTCCTGGCACTACATGTGGTCCCTGAGTACTGCCAAGAAATCCTTGAGCACAAAACCAGATGAAAGCTTTGAGCACCATTAAGTATGGATTCAAAACAAACCCCACAAATCTGATTATTCAAAAGATTTGAAAATCTGGGCCATTGTTAGTAAATTTTTCCTTAAAATACAAAATTAAACATAAAGTAATTGTTTAGGGTGAGAGTGAGTTTAGCAGAAAAATATGAGTAGGGAGGTATTTTGATTTCCCAACAATTCTTATGCTTTTTATATGAAAGTGAGATCTACTTTCAGAGTACTGCTTGGAAAATCTTAGATTGAATTCAAGCTCGAACTGAAAGTCAGTCATTAGTACCCATATTTCTCATGTTCATTCACTTGAGTTTCTATATATTAAAAAGAAATGCTTCTCAGAAATAGTCATTTCTCCTGACTGTTGCCAGGAAATAAATTTAAATGCACAGCATTTGAAATATACTATAAGAGGGAGAAAATAGAAAATCCGTACCTTGATCTCCATTAGAGGATAAACTCTGACCCAAAATAATTTAACTAAGTCTATCCCATTTTTACATTAATAAAGCAAATAGAAATTAAATGTTTATGTCAATTTTTTGAGGACAGAGCAAACCCTATAATATGAAGTAAGAAATGAAATATTTATTTCACAATGATAGGGATTCAATGCCACAAAGGAAAGAGCAGGTTCCTGTTGAAGTGAAGCAATTGAGGTTTTTATTAACATGGGTGAAATACTGTCTCAAGTATGGTGGGAAATACATCAGTATATGCATAGTGTAACAAACCACCAAGCAAACAAAGCAGTAGATCACAATTCCTTTGACTGATGTAATTAAAAGGAAACTGGAATTGGTGAAGGTGAATTCACTGTTGCCCATGGAACTGAAGCCCATAGTGTCCTGTCCTTCCTCTCCACCAGCACTTGCTCTGCCAAGGTTAATGAACATCAGTCATCCAGTGGATTAAAGTCTACAACTGAATTGTGACTTAAAAATTCATGCTTAGAACATGGCCCATTGGATAGGGAAAGAATCCAAAGGAAGGTAATAGTTTTGTCAAAGAAGTGTGCAGAGTTTTAGAGATTAGACGAAGGAAGCTGGAAATCCCAGATTGGTAGTGGAAGAAAAAGTTTACAGGGCATACCAAATCCCCCAAACCCTGTTGCCTGGTGCATTAAAGCTCAGATTGAATAATGGTCTGTGACAAATACATAGGCTCTAATCCTTGAAACTTGATTTATCTTATTTGCAGAAGTTTTCAGATGTATGAGTTGTATAAGGTTGGGGTATTATCCTGTATTATCCAGGTGAACCAGAAATGTACTCACAAAGTGTCCTTTATAAGGGAAACAACAACAACAACATAGTCTTCTCCAATGCCATTGCAGAATCTCTCTTTATGACTTTAGAGTCAGAGATAGTAGTGAAGACAATCCAGAGAATGCTAGAAGTTACCATTAACTTTGTAAAAGCGAAAAACAAAACAAAACAAAATTTCTCTCCTGGGGTTTCAAAGAACTAGCCTTGCCAGCACCTTAATGGTAACCTGATAAAACTGCTTCTAGCCTTCTGGTCTCTCTAACTTCATGGGGATAATGTTTGTTTGTTTTTTAAGTCACCAACTTTGTGGCAGTTTGTTATTGCAGTCACAGGAAATCAGCATAAGAACAATATGAATTTGAACAGAATCAATTATTTCATCAACTGTTCTAGAAACCTGTAAGAAGAGGATAAAGAGATGAGCAAGATGCTAAGAGAAGCTTTAGGCAAAGAAAATGGAACTGCTTTGAGAACTTCCTCCCACTATGAATGCTGATAAGATGATGAGGAAGCAATTTATATATAAACATGTGCTTCAGTTTTGCTATGCTTTTCATATTAAATGCATCTTCAATTTGGAATGTTTTCAAAGGATCTGAGGAGATATTTTTTAAGTTAAAACCTATATGTGATAGAATGTCATTCCTTTTCATGCAAATCTGAACAAATTCAAAGGTATCTAGATTTTATACTGAGATTTAAAGAAACATGTCTGATATTTTGGAAATAAGAAGAGGTATTTAGCTTTGTTTAGAATTGAAAAACATACTATATTTAAAAAATATATTCAACCATATTATAAAGTAAAGATATAATTCACATTTTTTTCAAATTCGTCTCTTTAAAGTATTTATTCCAATGGCCATTACACAAATATCTGATTCCAGAACATTATCACTTTGAAAGAAACCCATACCTGTTATCAGTCAACCCTGTTTTCCTCTCACCACAGTTCTGACAAAATTCCTCTTGTACTGTCTGTATCTCCATATTTCCTATTCTGAATATGTTATATAAATGGGACCATAAAATGCATTGCCCTTTGCATCTGACTTCTTGCAATAAGCAAAAAGTATTTTTAAGTTAAACCATGTCGAGATTGCCTCAGTACTTTAAACTTTATGGGGTTGAATAATATCCATTTTATGGGGATAATATATTTTCCACCCATTCTGTAATTAATGAATATTTGGTTGTTTCTACTTGGGAGATACTAGAAATAGTGCTGCTATAAATATGTATGCATAAGGTTTTTTTCTTTATGTCAGTGGCAAAAATCCATGGTTTTCCTTAAGTCCTTTGCCTAATTCTAACTCCAGAGTTCCAGATTCCTGGAGAATATGGCTAACGCCATTTTCAGTTCCTTGGGGAAAAAAAATGAATTTATAGTAATCACTATGCTAAGGTATCTAAGAAAAATAGATTTTTCTCCCCTATGGTATATATCTTTTAAATTTATTTTTAAATTTTATTTTAGGCACTTTGGTTTTAAAAACTGTTAATGGCAGGATTTCATGCATAAATATTCTAGTTCCACACCCTCAACCAGAGTTTCTGTTTTGCTACACCATTGACACAATGTCACCCCATTTTAGTTCTCACCCTGTAACCCCCTCCCAGTTTCCTTCTGAAAACCAGTTCTCAGTTTCTGTTGCCTCTGGACATTCGTTACTCCCCTACTTTGTTTCTTTATATCCCACTTCAGAGATTCTGAGTTCGGGAGTCCTTGGGATAGATGTCAAAAAGTAGAAATGCTGGATAATATAGAAGCTTAATTCTTATTCTTTTGAAAAGCGTCTATATTATTTTCCCAAATAGCTGGATCAGTACATATTTCTGCCAGCAATAAAGGAGAGTCTCTTCTCTCCTACATCCACTTACAACACTGGTTGTTTATATTTTTGGGTTGTGTATGAATCTCACTGTTTTGATATGGTAGCTCACTGTTGTTTTGATTTGCATTTCCCTGATAATAAGTGATGCAGAGCATTTATTCATATGCCTTTTGGCCATCTTGATGTTTTCTTTGAGGGAGTTTCTATATATCTCTTCCCTTGGTTTTTATTCTATCAGAGCTTTGTATATCTTGAATACCAATCCTTTAGCAAATGAGTGGTAGGCAAATATTATATCTCAATGTGGGGTGTTATATATCTTGGTTGTTGTTTCTTTTGTAGTGCAGAAGCCACTTTTGTGATGCAGAGGTTTTATAGCCATAGTTAAAGTATGACCTCAAAATAACACTGGAATAAATAGTTTTGGAATATTAAGAAAGTGGAAATCTAATAAGGGTTTGTATTAAGGGTTATTTCTAGGCTTGATGATTACTGTAGTCTATCTAGGGCAATAAGACAGTTAAAGTGGATGAGAGTCATACATGTGTTCATATATACTATGAAATAAAAGATGGCATAGAATAAATGACGACCAAAAATGCCTTTCTTTTGTAATAGGAAAGACTTGATGTGTTGTATTCACCATATTCCTCATCTCACTGAAAACAAAAAAGGTAGAGAAGGGAGTTAAAAGTTGATATTAATGCATTTTCATATCTTGTCAAATTTTAAATTGCTCAGTTGTTTATTTTTTTTAAATGTAGGCTACTCTGGGGTATGGTGCCGCCAGCAGTCAACCTGTACCTGTAGGATGAGTGCATCAGCAGCCTGATGGTGCCTTCAGACTTCCAGATATCCCAAAATTGCTGCTGTGCCTTTGGTCAGACCCCAACAACTTGGGGCCAAGTTTACCAAGAAATTAAACAGCCAAAAGTTACATATATGTAACTTTTACATATATGTAACTTTTACATATATGTAATTTTACACACCCACAAACTACCTCATTTATCGGCCTTATTTCGGAGACGCAAAATATCAAAAGAGATCAAAAGACATAGTTAAGGGCTGGTAGCACGAAGGTAAGCAGGAACCCGTGACTGAGATCTCCAAGCCCACTTGGATCGGATCTGGACCTCCTCTCCCAGGTCCCCAGTTTTCCAGTAGCTTGGCAGTCACACCCACAAGCTGCCCCTTGCATCATGTAATCTCATCAATGATCAGAGACTATAAACTAAAGCACCTGGAAGAGAGCAGCGCTGCAGAATGTCCTGACCCCATGCCAGGCTATCTTCACCAGAGCACCTTGGATGGGGTTGGGTTGAGTTTCCCTCCCTGCCCCAAGCAAAATCCCAGCAGACAAAAACCTCCAAAACCCAACCACTGCCATGCCCAAGGCCACTCTCCACACATTCAGATGAGCCTCACGCAAGAGGGGAGGAGCCTCACACAAGACAAGATAAATCTCACCCACAAGGAGACTGGCAAGAAAGGTATGTGGGAACACGTGACTGAGATCTCCAAGCCCTCTTAGATTGGGGCTGGGCTTCCTCACCCCCAGGCCTGCAGTTTTCCAGCAGATTGGCAGTCATACCCACAAACTGCCTCCAGCGCCATGTAATCTCATCAATAGCCAAGATTCAGAGACTGTAAACTAAAGCTCCCAGAAGAGAACAACACAGAATATCCTGAACATTATTTTCTATCCATAACAAGCAATACAAAACAAATCATCTAGCATTGCCTTTTTGGCAGGTTTGAGTGGTGGTTGGACAGATGTCGAAATATTGAATTTATCCAAAGCATAGGGAGAGTATGAGGGATATTGTCTGCCACACAGGCAGGGGAAGGGTTGGAAGGCCCAGGGGGGTGGGGAGAAATACCAGGAATTTTGGTGGTGGAACATATGCATTGGTGAAGGGATGGGTGTTTGATGATTGTGTGACCGAAGCTCAAACATGAAAATTTTGTAACTGTATCTCACGGTGAATCAATAAAAGGGGGAAAATAATAATGAAATAATAAAATAAAATTAACATTCTGAATAAAAAAGAAGTGCTGTGGAGTACATGCCAAATTCAATCAGCTTAATCAATGGCTGAATAAATAGCAGTACTCCTACATTAAAAAAACATAAATAAATGTTACTGTATCATTGTAGCACAGTGGGTAGGGTGTTTGCCTTGCACGCAGACAACCTGGGTTCGATTCCTGTATCCCTCTTGGAGAGCCCGGCAAGCTACCGAGAGTTTCCCACCTGCATGGCAGAGCCTGGCAAGCTACCCATGGTGTATTTGATATGCCAAAGACAATAACAAGTCTCACAATGGAGATGTTACTGGTGCCCACTCGAGCAAATTGATGAAGAACAGAATGATAGTGCTACAACAGTGCTACGATTATATGGCAGGTTCTCAATATCAATGTCACTGTCATCCCGTTTGATTCCTCCATCATTCTCAGAGAGCCAGGCAAGCTACCAAGAGTATCTTGCCCGCACAGCAGAGCCTGACAAACTACCCATGGCATATTCGATATGCCAAAAACAGTAACAACAAGTCTTACAATGAAGACGTTACTGGTGTTCGCTTGAGCAAATCTGTTGGGTTCTTAGCAGCTAGCCTGAGACCCTGGCCAAATCCCCTGCCCTTAGAGACAGAAACAGGCTCTCTTCAAACAGGACCCTAAGGCCCTGTGCCAGCACTCCACCCAGAAAGGCGCCCTGGTCGAGGAGATAGTGGGATGAAACTTGAAAGTCACCACTTGTCTGAGCTAAGCATACCCAGCCTTGAAAGGAGGGGAACATAAATCATTAGTTAACATCTGTAAAGGGCCTAGCAAAATGTTTACTCCAGAGCTGATAACCAGGTGTCCATAATGCCCACTCCTCCCTAAAATTTCTTCTTTAAATATTGGTGTGTGAACTCAATAAAATGAGAGTTGCTTGACCTCCAGCTCTCCCCTCTCTGCATGGTTTTTTCTCGGTGTTGGCTGTGCGGGTGACCACGGTGCACTGAGGGGCAGGGCAGAGGATTCTCCCTCTCCCACTCCCTCTCCTATAGGGAGTAAGTTCAGTGGCTGGGGGATCTTACCCCAGTTTGCCAGGGTTGACTGGCCAGGACCCTGACACAAATCGATGAGCAACGAGATGACAGTGACAGTGATATTGAGAACCTACCATGTAATTGTAGCACTGTCGTAGCACTGTCATCCCATTCTTCATCAATTTGCTCAAGCGGGCACCAGTAACGTCTCCATTGTGAGACTTGTTGTTACTGTTTTTGGCATATCAAATACACCACAGATAGCTTGCCAGGCTCTCTGGTGCAGGCGGGATAGTCTCGGTAGCTTGCCGGGCTCTCCGAGAGGGATACAGGAATTGAACTCAGGTTGTCTGCGTGCAAGGCAGACAACCCTACCCACCATGTTATCGATAGCACAGCATCAATTTGCTCGAGCAAATTGATGAGCAATGGGGATGACAGTGTGACAGTAAAATAAATGTAGGATACTGCTATTTATTCAGCCACTGATTAAGCTGACTAAAGCAGGAATGAATTCCACATTACTATTTTTTTTACTTTTTAATTTTATTTTCATAAAGTTCACAATAATTTTTTGCATTCAACATTTTAACATCAATCCCACCACCATTACGCCTTCCCAACACCATTATTTTGAATTTTCCTGCCACCACCCAAACCTGCCCCATAGGTAGATGCTAAATAATTTATTTTGTATTGCTTGCTATGAATCCTATGAAATGTCGTGCAACTGCTAAAGTGACCACATGCTCCTGGAATTCTAAAATGTTTCGAATATCTGGGGTCCAAAGGTATCACTGCAGTGTGCTGCTCTCTTCCGAGATTCATTTGTGAGTTTCTGAGTCATGATTGTTAATGTACTTAAATGGTGCCCAGAGGCAGTTCGTGGGCGAGACTGCCAGAAAACTGGAAGGGCCGGTAGATGGGTGGGAGATCATCCATCCTTGACTTGCTCAAGCATGGAGTTTTCAGTCACTGGGGTTTTCAGTGGATTGATTCTCACAGGGGATGAGCCTGTGAAGGTCAGCTACAAATGTGGTGGTAATGGGGTTCACAACTGCCTCCCTCCAAAGTACCCTGGTGAAATCAGCCTGGTGTGGGATGGGGAGATATCTCTGTGGTGTGCAGCTCTCTTTCGAGATTCATTTGTGAGTCTCTAAGTCATGGCCATTAATGTACTTAAATGGCCTGATTGATCTCTGTTGATATATATTTATGGGTCTCTGAAGCAAGACTGAAAAATGAGCTTATATAGCTGAGCTGGAGGTGGTTTGTAGGTGTGATTGCCACATACCTAACTTTTGGCCATTTAATTTGTCAGGGAACTTGGTCCCAAGTTGTTGGGGTCTAGCCAGAAGAACAACAGCAATTTTGGGGTATCTGGAAGTCTGAAGGCACCATCAGGCTGTCAATGCACTCACCCTGCAGGTACAGGCTGACCTGCTGGGTGGCACCATACATCTCCAGTATTTCATTTTTGTAGCACAAAGTTTAACTATCAACTAGTCTAAGCACAACCTTTCCTCCACGGCACAAAGATAAAAATTATCCAACCAGTCTCGGGCTGGGCCTGGTACCAGCTCCGGCTTGCGCTCCACTGGGATTCGAACCAGGTGGCCATGTGTTTGCACGGCCGCTCTGCTGCTGAACCACCAACATCCAGAGCCAGCTAGATGACTTCTGAACCCAGCAAGTGCTCGCAACCATGTCCCCAGACCGTGAACTAAGTTTTTGCTTTATGCTGCCCCAGGAAGGGAAATGATGAAATTTCCCATTTAAATCTCCATGTACTTAATTACTAAAACACAGAAATCCTAAACTGCGCGGCCGCCACTGCGGCCGTGCAACATTTTACCTCCTTATTCTCATTTGTGGAGAACTAATTATCAAATGTTTCCTTGTCAATAGGGCCGTATTTTGGGGGGATAAACTCCAAGAAGAATAGTGAGTTCAGTGTTGAAACCCCAACAACAGTAGTGAGTTTTGGGTTGAAATATGGAATGTAATCAAGATAAAGAGAAAATGAAGTGAATTTTATCAGTTATGCAGGGGAGGGTGGGGGGTGGGGGGGTGGGAGGTGTACTTTTTTTTTTTTGTGGTGGAATATGGGCACTGGTGAAGGGATGGGTGTTTGAGCATTGTATAACTGAGACATAAACCTGAGAACTTTGTAACTTTCCACATGGTGATTCAATAAAATGAATTTTAAAAAATAAATAAATAAAATAAAATAAATAAAAATTATCCAACCAACCAAAAATATATATTTTTTTAAACCTTGCAGTGATAAGGAAGCAGAAAATCATGATCACACAAACAAAAGTGATTTCCTCTGTGAAGGATATAAATTAACAAGAAAAATGTCTGAAAAGAGAATTATATTCACTAGAATTCAACCTGAAACCCCTTAGCAAGGTCAACAAGTATAGGATTGGAATGGAGAAGAATTGAATGTTAATAAAGGATATTAAACCAGGAATCACTTTAGGAAATAAGATTTTAAGATAATATGTAAAATGTGGGGCATCCACCATGTAAAACTCAAGTAAAATTAATCAATGATGGCCAACAGAAAGGCATGCATGGGGTGGGAGAGCTTAGTGTGGGAAGTCAAAGCCTATACTGACTATTCAGAATTGAACAGTTTGGAATAAAAAGTCAAAGTCCAGACAGAGATTAAAAGGATACTACAAAAGACAGGGAACAACCACAGTGAAAGATTGATTTTTCTAATGAAAGATTGATCAGATACATAAGCATACTAAGAACAATAGGCCAGGTTTCTTAATCTCATTAAAGGAACAGGAGAGATAGTACAGGCATTAAAATTCTTGCCTTCTTGTTCTAGACCTGGCTCAAATCCCTGTCAGTGATACCACATATGTCCTCTGAACTGATGATAAGGGGTCACTAGTTAGCATAGATTCAGCCCCTGAGTTCTGCCAAGGGAGGCCCAAGCCCTTGCTCCTTCCAAAAAAGAATAAAAAAATTAATCTTGAATAAATATAGTGTTGTATTGAATAAAAATGCTTAGATGTGAAGGCAAGTATTTCAATAGGTATAGAAATGCAATGTAAATCTGTATGCATATGTATGCATCAGTATGTATGGCTATATAATAGACATATTTCCATTTATGTATATAGTACACTATATATTGTCACTCACACATATATGCACATTTACATTTAAATGTAAATACACATATTCATACAAATACACACAGAGACACACATTTTTATCTTTATATTTATATTCCCAAGGGGCAGAGAAATCCCAATTGTGATGAGTAGAACTAATGCATACATCTTGGCTTTTAAAAACCATTTCCTTCTCAAAGAAACCTGGGCTCCTTGGAGAACTGACTGATTCTGGTGCTGAAATAGAGAATTCATAAACTGAATCTAGAATATATTGTTCAGCCAGAAACTGAGAAAGTGTTGAAAGAGAAACACTGATTAGCTCACAGGATCTGGTTTGAATTGGTTCCTTTGTACCAATAATGGTATAATTTGGACATCAAAATAAAAGAATGGATAGTAATAAATGTTTATCAATTGAATAAAATAGGAAACAAATGAAAAAATATAAACACATGAAATAAACAAAAACTTTGACAAGGAAAAAATATTACAGAATGTCAAGTCCTTTCACATGAACTTTTAACTACAAATAGGAAATAAATCACTTTATAATGGAGATACTTGATAAACACAATTGTAGTCAAGTAATAAATATAAACTTTATCAGTAGCACTGTAGCACTGTTGTCCCCTTGTTCACCAATTTGCTCGAGTGGGCACCAGTAATGTCTCCATTCTGAAACTTGTTGTTACTGTTTTTGGCATATTGAATATGCCACAGGTAGCTTGTCTGGCTCTGCAGTGCAGGTGGGATACTCTTGGTAGCTTGCCAGGCTCTCCAAGAGGGGCGGAGGAATCGAACCTGGGTCAGCCACGTGCAAGGCAAACACTCTACCTGCTGTGCTATTGCTCCAGCCCATTCAGAAAATGTCCCTTTGAATTTAATTGTTATGTCTGGATCTTTTGTTGGTCTAGAATCTTAGGACTGTGGGTCTTTTGAAGATATTTAGCAGTTATTTTGTAGATGCCTCTCAACTTTAGGTTATCTGATGTTACTTGATAAGTAAAATTAAATTAAGAAATCCTCTGAGACTCTCCCCCAAGATGCGACCCAGGTGGCCACATGTTCATGTGGCCACTCTGCAGCTGATCAGCCACGATCTGGAGGCCAGCTAGACTACTTTTGGTACCAACAGCTGCTCGCAGAAATGTCTCTAGACTGTGAACTAAGCCATAGCCCCATGCTGCCCCAGGAAGGGAAATGATACAATTTCTAAGATAAATCTCCCTGGATTTAGTTTCTAAAATACTAAAATACAGAAATCCCAAACCGCGCGGCCGCTATTGCAGCACACAACTTCATATCTCTTCATTCTCAGCAATGGAAAACTAATTATCAAATACTTCCTTTTCAGCAGGACTCTTTTTTGGGGGGAAACTCCAACAACAATAGTGAGTTTCGTGTTGAAATATGGAATGTAATCAAGGTAAAGAGAAAGTGAAGTGAAAGTTATCAACTATTCAGGCAGGGGTGGGGGGCAAGGGGGTGGGAGGTATACTGGGTTTTTTGGTGGTAGAATATGTGCACTGGTGAAGGGACAGGTGTTCAAGCATTGTATAACTGAGACATAAGCCTGAAAGCTTTGTAACTTTCCACAGGGTAATTCAATAAAATAAATAAATTTTAAAAAAAGGAAATCCTCTAAAAGTAAAAGAAGAAACAAATACAACCTCAAATTTGTAATGTTACTGATAAAGTTTGGACTGAAATGATAACATAGCAGTTACAGCAGTTGCCTTGCACATGGCCAACCCAAGTTTGATTCCTCTGTCACTCTAGGAGAGCCCGGCAAGCTACCGAGAGTATTTTGCCTGCAGGGCAGAGCCTGGCAAGCTACCCAAGGCGTATTCTATATGCCCAAAACAGTAACAACAAGTCTCACAGTGGAGATGTTACTGGTGCCCGCTCGAGCAAATTGGTGAGCAACGGTATGACAGTGATATAGTGATACAGTGATTTTCTGGATGGAATCTTCGGCAATAAAGCACTTTATGTATTGCACTGTTGTCCTGTTGTTCATTGATTTGCTTGAGCGGGCACCAATAATGTCTCCATTGTGAGAGTTCTTACTGTTTTTGGCATATTGAATATGCCATGGGTAGCTTGCCAGGCTCTGCATGCAGGCAGGATACTTTCCATATCTTGCTGGGTTCTCTGACAGGGATGGAGGAATCGAACCCGGGTCAGCAGTGTGCAAGGCAAACGCCCTACCCGCTGTGTTATTTTTCCAGTATACACCTATAAAAATGAATATACACTAATGATAGCTGTGTATCAATATCAATTTTTGATGTTTATGATGTGGTTGATTGTGGTATGAAGAATGTTCTTGTTTACAGGAAATAACCACAAGAGATAGTCATTAGATTAGAAATGTAATAAAGAAAACAAGAGTGACTTTGCTGTACTTCCAATGATTTTTAATAACTGTATAGTTATCTTGCCTTTATATTTTTAGTTTTGAAGGAGTAGTTGTAGTAAGTTATGGAAGTCTCTTCAGGAAAGGGGTCAAATTTGCAAGTACTCCTAAGCTAATCATTCCCTCCCCCAAGGGAACAATGACATATTTCTTAGTATAAAATGTTTATTGTCGAGTTGCCTGTTACTGCTAAAATCCCTGCCATAAGTTGACATATAATTCATGGTAAAAACAATTATTATTTCACAGAAATTGTATTCTTTAACAATTTACTTTTAAATGTCCAATGTGGAGGAAAGTGTTGCTTCAAGACACAGTCTAGGCAGGCCATTCGAAGGTTGCAATCCCCACCCAGATCCTATGCAAAAATCTGTAAACAATTCAGAGAGGAGCCAGAGAAATAGTATAGATGTTAGGATGACCCCGTTTGATCTCCAAGAACTTGGTCTGTCCAGGAGAATCCCTAGCACCTTCAGGAACCATCAAACATGCTTGATACAGGGAGTGTTCCTGGCTTTGAATTGGGGATTGGAGAGATAGTCCAGAGGGCAAGACACTTGATTTTCATGTGACCAACATGGGTTTAACCCCAAACATCCCATAGGGTCCTCTGAGTCACCACCACGAATGATCCTTGAGCACAGAGCCAGGTGTTGGCCCTGAGCACTGCCAGGTGCAGCCCCAAAATAAAATAAACAAACAAAATGAACTCAGAACACAGCAAAACTTGCCATGTTGTTCCAGCCTGCTGAAAATGGAGAACACCATACTTGGTGTATATTACAAATTCAGTACTATACTGTACACATCAATCATTACACATGCTTAAAATAATGTAAGTATGCGTAAAGATACAGCAGGGCTCAGTTCTAAACTATAACAGGCAATTACAAGTTTTAAAACTGCTAAGCAATAGCATATTATCTAAAGTTTAACAAGTTGTGGCAGACACATTGGCTGCTTCAAAAGCCTTGGGCATGTGGACAGGAAGTGGAGAAAATATTACAGCTAAGCATAATCATATTACATGAACATAGGAAGCGTCTCAGCCAAATGATAATGTAATGGAGAGTATTTTGAAGGGCCAGGGCCAGTTTCCAGGCAGAATGATTTCAAGGACAAGAAATACTAATGGTCCCTGGTACATCTTCTTACAGACGGTGGAGGTCCAAAATGCAGGCGCAGACCCACTGTGCTTATTAGGGCGAATTCAGCATCAGAGATAATTGTCTCTGGCTCAGGGGAGTTTTAACCTTTGGATATACTCCCAGGACTGCTCCAGATTAATGAAGGCCATTTCGACCCAAAAAGCCCAGAGGCAGCATGGCTGTTAGTTGGTGACCTCTGACCTCCAAGACAAAAGTTTTTGTTTTGTTTTGTTTTGTTTTTAAGCTGAATGAATTTCTGGATATACCCTCCAGGACCATACTTTACCGTAAGAAATGATTTTGCTTATCTGTTTGCAATTTAATTATGATTTATAAAGATAGCCTAGATTGTAATTAATAGCACCATGAAAACTTAAAAAATGAATGCATAAACTAAAATCCAACACTATCATAAAATGAAGTTGCTTCTGATATGGGGCAATATTTACTACCACTAATTTCAACAAGCCAACTAAGTAAATCATCTTAACTACATTTGAAAACTTGAGTTTTTTCTAGAGCAAATTTTTCTTATAAGAAAAACATGGAACATAGGCAAATTATATTTGTTAGGCTACAGCTATATATGTATGCACAAACACATATATATATATATTTATACATATATATGTATATATCTCAATGAACATTAGAGAAAAATGTAGACATGCTCCCTTCTCAGTGTCTTTCAAGTAATCGTATAGCTGTATTTTTTAAAAGGAAAACTAAAGGAAGAACAAGATGTAACTTTTGGTGGAATGATTCGAGTTCAGAAGTTGGAGCATTGTACTCAAGTATTGATACCTTGAGTTACATGTTAACACTTCAGAAACAAGATAGCTCCTTACATGCATCTCCCTCTGCTCTCTGAGTGAAAACTAAATGTTTATCCTACAAGAAGAGGTAGTCTGTAATGGACAGATGATGGCCCTTGACTGCCCATTTACTTTGCAGATTCAGATCCTTGGCTTCTTTCAAATTCTCTGTTGATGTATTTATTTTTCTGGCGGATGCATAGCTAGAAGCCAATATGAAGAAAAGGATTCCATTTCAGTGAGGTCTATTTGTTGAGTACACATGAACTGGACTTTTCTCTAAAGCTATACACAAGTGGGTATTTGTTTTAAGAGAATTCAACAGTACTAAAGCAGCCTGTTACTCTATTGACTGACATAATTGACTAGTCGAGATTGAACAAAATTCCCTGCAGTGGATGTTTGTAGTCAAATCAAGTCAGTCATTCTCTGATCTGGAAAATGAGGCACTCTCCCACTTCAGTTGGGAACTATGAACTGGCCAATCAGATTCATGCTTGGGTGCCAGAGCATCTCAAATTTCGAGTCACACCTGTAACATAAAGTTAGTATAAATTATTTAAAAAGTTTTCTTCAAGTTGTACCCGATCTGCCTCTAGTAACCACACAACACACACACACACACACACACATACACACAGACACACCTAAAATCTTGTTTATACTTCAAGACACAGTACCAAACCAAATTTTCCAGAAGTTTTACCTAGTTATCTTAACTCCTATAACAGACATTATATGACCTCTATACTTTGCAATTGACTAAATTTGACACTCACATAACCCAACCCTCAATGAAAACACAACGATAATTTTCCAATGACATTACAAAGGAAGAATTGGACTGCCTTGAGGCTCCCCTTCCCCTACTTAATCTGCATTTCACAGTATGGGATTATACACATAACCCAAAACTAAATATCTTACGTTGACAAACTTTTTATTTATTAAAAATACTTATATTGAGAGGGTTGGAGCAATAGCACAGCTGGTGGGGCATTTGCCTTACACACGGCCTACCTGGGTTCGATTCCTCCATCACTCTCTGAGAGCCTGAGAGGGCAAGAGAGTATCTTGCCCACACAGCAGAGCCTGACAAACTACCCGTACGTATTCTATATGCCAAAAACAGTAACAACAAGTCTTATAATGGAGACATTACTGGTGTCTGCTCGAGCAAATTGATGAGCAACAGGATGACAGTGACAGTGATATTGAGAACCTGCCACGTAATCATAGCACTGTCGTAGCACTGTCGTACCATTCTTCATCGATTTGAGACTTGTTGTTACTGTTTTTGGCATATTGAATATGCCATGGGTAGCTTGCCAGGCTCTGCCATGCAGGCGAGATACTCTTGGTAGCTTGCCCGACTCTCCGAGAGGGGCGGAGGAATCGAACCCAGGTCAGTCTCGTGCAAGGCAAACGCCCTACCTGCTGTGCTATCACTCCAGTCCTGCCATGTAATAAGCTTGTAAAATATTTTTTTCTGGGGTTTTAGCCTACAGACATTATATAAAACCCGCTTTATAGAAATACTGAGTCAAAGTCTCCTGAAAATTATACCTGTATAATGCTTTCTAGAATTCAGAACTGTCCTGTCACCCTTCAAGAAGTTTCACTCTTAACGCTTTCAGCTATTATTTGTTTGCATTTAATTGTAGATATATGTATTACATATAGGGTTGGAGCGATAGCACAGCGGGTAGGGCGTTTGCCTTGCACGGGACTGACCTGGGTTCAATTCCTCCGCCCCTCTCGGAGAGTCGGGCAACCTACTGAGAGTATCTCGCCTGCACGGAAGAGCCTGGCAAGCTACCCATGGTATATTCGATATGCCAAAAACAGTAACAACAAGTCTCACAGTGGAGACATTACTGGTACCCGCTCAAGCAAATCGATGAATAGGACAACAGTGCTACAGTGATGCACAATTGGGGTGGGGAGCAGGAAAACTGGAACTTCCTGCCTCCCATTCCAGCACACATGCTGGCCATTCTGCAAGAGCCCACAAGGTACCCTCAGAATTTTCTGTCTCTGAGTTTTTTTCTTTGAAAGCTTAAAAACAAGTTTATTCCAAGTACCTGGCACTGTTTAGGGAAGGGCAAAGTGAAAATCCCAGTGGGTAATTCCAAAACCAGTGGCATTATGATCTTCCGCATATGGTCCCCCAAACCCTGCCAAGAGTAACCGCTGAGCACAGAGCCAGGAATAAACCCTGAGCGAAGGAGTCAATGAATACCTTAAATACTCCAAGCATCAATTTATCTGAAAAATAGAAGATGAGCTAAAGGAGTACTTTACTATCTTCCACTGTCATTACTCTGTGATAGAAACTATGTGTATCCCTTCTAGATAGTTTTCACCCTGAGTGGTGGCAACAGTGCAAAGGCATATGTCTCATTACATATATCATTGCAACCTCTAAGTCTTACAAACTTCCCCCCATGAAAACTTTATACTTTCTGGATGCTCATCAATTTAATGACATGCAAGTTAATAACATTCACTTCCCTGGAGAAAGTTAAAGTCTCACTTAATTTGTGATTACCAAAATTCTCTCAACCTTCAGATTCGGGGCTTGAAAATTATAATAACAGATTCCTTTCCCAATTTTTAAATTAAGTTGTAAAATTGTCTTGATATGATGGCTTGTGAATTTGGGGAATATTTTTAATAGTGACTTCCAAGATTACTGTTTTATGGTTGTTATTTTTCTCAATGCACTGGGAAGTGTTCAGTAACATATCTTTTTGGTTCTACGTTACTTTCCATTCCTGTTTATATTTTATGAAAAATGTGAAAATGAGTCATTAGAAATATCTTTCCTTTCTTTGGAATATTCAGATTCTCTTCCCTGCTCTAACCTCCAAGTAGAACTGTACCTCTGGGTCCAGGTGTCTTAGCTGTAGGTACTGAGGCCATGATCACGTACTCACTGCTGCGGTCAGATACACTGGACTGAGACTTCTGGAAGGGAAACACACACACACATACCAAAAAACATGTTTTGACATCTACTATTCCCCATCTAGACCCTTTTTTGTTTGACTGAGTGTTATTGTTGTTTCAATACTGTTTTCTATGCTTTGCCGAGATAATATGTGACCAAAATATTAGACTCTAACTCAGGTACCTGACTATAGGCTAAGAAAACTTTATGAAACAGGTTTTCAATTGAAGTGAGTTTCAAGAGCCAAAAAGATAGTACATGGATTAAGGTCCTTGCCTTATTTGGGATGAACCCCAGTCGATCCTCAGCAGGTCCTGTGTAATGGGGAGTAAGTCCTGAACATAGCGAGGTATGACCAAAAGACAAAACAGGGAGTTTTGAGGGGAGTTTCATTTGAACCTCCTTATTTTTGTTTGTTTTTTCCCTTCCCCAGTAGATTTATATTATAGGCTCTATCTCTCTGTCAAATTCTATTCTAACATAGATACTGCACATAATGGTCAATGGTCACAGTGATATATAGATACTATAGTATTAGCATAAATTCTCTGACTATCTCTCCCAGTACAGAGAGATTTTTGCTATGACTCATCTTTTTGCATAGATTCTTCCATTATTTTCTTAAATAAGGATTCCTAATAATTTTCTTGTAATGAAGCAATTTTCTTCCCAGTTACCAATGACACCTTATAACTTTCTCTTGATTATTTTTAATTAACCAATTGAGTAAAAGTTATTAATATTTTATATTTTCCCTGAGCCTTAGGAACTTTAAAATCAAATTTACAGTCCACATTTAATTTTTTAGAAATTAGAAATATATTTTACATATTAATCTTTTCCTGACTTCTTACTCTTCTTTTGCTCTAATTTCCTTATATTATTATTATTAATCAAAAAACTTATCTCTGCAAACCATTAAATTATTTTCTGAAATGAATTGTTGTAAAATAAATGATCCACTCTTCCATGTCACTAGCTTAATTAATATGCATATCTCAAGTAAAAGAAATTGTCTATCTATTGATGAAATGACGTGTTTCACTGAGGAATATCAGTGATTATTTACTCATAAAAACAGATTCAAGTGAGGATAGAGGTTTCTCACCTTTCTTGTCAGCCAACAGATAAAAACACACCCCAAACAGAAGATGGTAACAAACACTGCACATCCTATAGGCAACCAGAACCTCATTGGACAGCAATTTTGGGATTCTGTATTGGAGAAAAAGACAGGACAGAGAGAGAGAGAGAGAGAGAGAGAGAGAGAGAGAGAGAGAGAGAGAGAGAGAGAGAGAGAGACCTCATGAAAATCAAACCTACCCTTTAAGCATAAAATGAAAAGTTATTTTAGAAATTTCAATGACCTATTTAGTGAAGTTGAATTTTTCTTTATTGCCCTCATGAAATCCAGTTTAATGGTAAAAAAAATCATCTTATTCTAATCATAAGCATTGAAAAATTAAAACCCAAAAAATGCTATACATACATTTCCAAATTGGCTATGAGAATTACCTTTTCTGTGTATATTTTGTGAAATAATAGAAATAATAGTTTGATTTATTAATCAAATAGTTAATAGTTAAATTGATTTTCAACTTAATCATGTCTTTTTATTACACACATTTAGAACAGTATCAAAACCTTAAGCCTTAGTTGTAGAAAGGCCTTGGGTTTGGGTAATTTTTGCCCTGACTCTAAATGACAGCTATATTTTAAGGAAAACATTACATACTTCTGACACCACAATCTACATGACTAAATTATCAATACTAATTATTATTAATAATGAAGCACTTCTTTCATATTGTCATCAAAAATAAATCCCATTAATTGCATTTAAATGAACTCCAACACAAAGATGCTTTCATTAGTGAGAAAAGTTGCCAAAATACATAGATACTCGTATGTCTGGAAGACAAAAGCAATGTCTTACCATAAATATGCAGATATTCTCTAATAATCTCTTCTCGATAAGGTGGAGGATCAAAAATGGATAGTTTGCAACTATAATAGCTGGCATGAGAAGCATTCAAGTTATACAGGAAAAAAGAAACACTATTATTGGAAAGCTGAGATTGACAGAAAATTTCATTTTTTGTGGAAACTGTATTCCTACTTCCCGTAGTCTTGGTTAGTTCACACAATATTTTCTCTCCTCTCCTTAACTCCATTTTAAGTTGCTTGACAGTCTCTGGGTATTTGCATAAAATTTGTAAATCTCCACTGTGAGATATAAACATCTCAGATTTGGCAGAGTTGTTGAAATCTCCTGGATTAAAAGAAAGAAAACAAGACAAAGCTGACATTTTAGGAATATGTTACCCTAATAATTATATTTGAAACAAAATGTAATCAATTCTTCATAGTAACCTCTACTGAAACAAAATGAAAGAACTTCACAAGCAAAAAACAGAGTTTGACAAAGGGTAAAACTTCATCCTAGAAAACATCCAACCAGAAACTTGCCTGTCACATTTAACTATATAATATGTAATAGACAATATATTTACGTTGCAAAAACTCAAACATATGGTGTCTTGCTTTGGCAGTTTTCATATTTAAAATAGAGGGTAAACAAATAAATCTGTACTAATGCACCATAGATTGTGCTAGGAATAGGGTACTATTCAAATAGAGGTGGTGAGGTAGGTTCCTAATTTTTATTGGAAAAAAATCCAGAAATGCCGCTTTTAGAAAATGACTTTTAAAATTATGTGATGAGCTGAAGATATAGTGCATCACTAAGGTCCTTGCCTTGTATTTAGCTGCCTGCCCATTGAACTCATAGTTCCCTGGGCACCACCCAGGATTGTCCAGGAGCACAGAACTAAGTAATAGCCCCTGAGTAGTGCCAAGTGTGGTTCAAGCCTTTCTCACAACCACCTCCCCAAAAGTTATCAGTGAAGGAAAACTGTATTTGCCTAGCAAGGAGAGACTTGAGGAAAAACAGTTTACACAGAAAAAATTCTTCAAAATAGATCACATGAAAATTAATAATTATATATAACATGGATTTATATCATACTCTTCCTAATAAATAAAAGAACAGATAAGTAATTTAAACATTTAGGAAATATGTTGGCTCCAAGTCCCATTCATTAATAACTGAATCAATGTCTAATAATATATGTAAAGCTATAACCTTTGTTTTTAATTTTTTTATGATTTTAAACTTACAGAAAACCAGCTTGTCTCTGTGAGCCACACAGGAATCAAATGAAACTGAAGTGATTTTTGGCTTGGTTATAGATTCTGAATTATCATAAGCCAACATGGATCTCTAGTCCTAACCCCCCAAATAAAGAGAATATGAGTCTGTATCTTGAAAATATTTGGAAAAAATTATTATCATAGTGGCTTTTACATAAGTTTTGAAGTATTTATTTTTTCTCTGAAAAAATTAAGAAAAACTAGTCTTCCATTAATGTAGAAATGCCATTTGTGTAATTTTGCTATTTATTTTCCAGATATAAGCTTGTTTAATGTTATTAGGATATTACTTTGTGTTCTGCTATTTTCATTTCATATTTTTGTAAACATTCCATTTTTCAGAGTAGTTGTAATTATCTTTATTACGATATAATAGGCTATGCTAATCTATAATAATCTGTTAATGCATTCCACTAATGTTGAATATTGTTTCAGTTATTTTCAGCATCTGCTTATATTTAAATATTATGAATTTGGTCAAAATGATTAACATTATTTTATACCACATATTGCCATGTTTCTTTCCAAAATAAGTGCTCCAATTTATTATGAAACTATCACTAAGCATGATTATTAACCAGAACTCTGCTTATTTTAATTACCTTAATTTTAAGAATTTACCACATTTACTTAATTTTCATAATAGTTTTAAAGTTTTAATTCCTATCTTTCATATCACTAGGAAATGTATTTTTCAACTAGTGAAGTTGATTATGAAAATATAAATAAATTCTAGTTTATAGTCATGGCAGTCCAAACTGTTCAAATGAATTCTCCACCAAACAACCAAGATTGCTGAACAAAATTCTTAACTATTGGGGCTGAAGAGATATGTGTAGACAAGGTGTTCTACCTGCTGTACTGACCTGGGTTTGATCCTCAGCACCACATATAGTCACCTAAGGAGCACCAGGAGAGCTCCTGAGAAGAGGGCCAGGAATAACATTTAGAGTAAAATCCCAAACCAAAATGAAAATCAAAACTATTTTATGAAAGATTAAAGATCCAATACAACAAATAAAATTCCTAGATTAAATTTGAAGAACTGTACCCAAAGCAATGAAGAATACATAGAAAGGAACAGCGCTTTGAAGTTGCTTTTACTCTGAAAGCATTTGCTCCTTTCCCAAATTCAAACTATTGTGTTTCTGTCTCAACACCTAGAGTCTGCAAAGCAAAAAACGTAATGGCGGTCTAGCAGACATGCTCAAAACTAATTTCCCAATGTAATTCTCTCTTCAATAAGTTGGAGTTCCAATTTCATTATTGACACACAGGTGAACTAGAAGCAACCCAGCTGCCATACAACTTATAATACATCTTCAAATCAGTCCAGTGATGCAAAAAAAATCTCAATTCTTGGACATTGACTTAGTTATTTTTCACTCTTACTACTTCTGGGGGCGTGGAGTGATAGCACAGCGGTTGGGCGATCGCCTTTCATGCGGCCGACCCGAGTTCGATTCCTCCTCCCCTCTCAGAGACCCCGGCAAGCTACCGAGAGTATTGAGCCCAGGCGGCAGAGCCTGGCAAGCTACCCGTGCATATTGGATATGCCAAAAACAGTAACAATAAGTCTCTCAATGAGAGAGGTTACTGGTGCCCGCTCGAACAAATCAATGAGCAATGGGATGACAGTGACAGTGACTACTTCTGGGGTTCTGGAGGTAAAAATGCAAATGATTCCAGGAAGAGAGAATTTACATTTTAGACCTCTAGTCCTTTCTACAAATAACATTTAAAACAATCCCAAACAAACCGTAAAAAGTTGTGAGGCACATCAAGGTTGGAAAGATAATACAGTGGGTAGTGCAAGCAGTGGACTAGGGGTTCAATCCCCAGCATCCCATATGGTTCCCAGAATACTGCCAAAAGTAATTCCTGCACACAGAGCCAAGAATCAGCCTTGAACATTGCTGGGTATGGAGAGGGAAAGAAGGAAAGAGGGAAAGAGGGAAGGAAGGAAGGAAGGAAGGAAGGAAGGAAGGAAGGAAGGAAGGAAGGAAGGAAGGAAGGAAGGAAGGAAGGAAGGAAGGAAGGAAGGAAGGAAGGAAGGAAGGAAGGAAGGAAGGAAAGAAGGAAGGAAGGAATGAAGGGAGGGAGGGAGGGAGGGAGGGAGGGAGGGAGGGAGGGAGGGAGGGAGGGAGGGAGGAAAGGAGGGAGGGAGGGAGGAAGGAAGGATAACAGAAACAATAATATCTGCAAGAGCTTAAGAAACAAAGAAGTGTTAAACAACTTGAAGAAGAACTAACCAAAACTTAGCGTAGAAGGACCACTGAGATAAAACAACAACAACAACAACAACAACAAAAAACACCTCAGAAAATTGAGAGCATATAAGATAGTACTAAAGAGAAATATTTATTAGATATGACTATTACTAGTTAAAAAAACAATAAGTATTAACTGGATGAGCTGGAGATGGAAAAGTTTCTGGGTTATTACAATGTTTAATTCTAAGTCTGTGGTAAATACAATATACACTCTATCATTATCTATAAAATTTTATTTCAAGTTAACTTTTCTGATTAAAAGATTTTAAGCTTACAGAAGGAAACTTCTTGTTTGAATTAAAAAACACAAGAAACAATTATAAGAGGATTTTATAGGGAGAATTTATAAGGAGAAACTGTAATCGAAAGGAGAAATTACAAAAGGGGAAAGAAACTGATAGCAGAATAGTTTCAGTCTACGTTAGATTAAAATGAAAGATATTTTCCTTTGGGATTTATCTGAGAGAAAAGCATGTTGCACTACTATTGTTTTGATGTCCTACTGCCTACTACAGAAGATAAAAATCAAAGAGTTGTTTTCAGTTTCTTTAGAAATGTTTAGAAAAAATTTCCCACGTACTTAAGAATGGTAACAAGTAAACCACAAAGAGATCCTGGAGCAAAGTGTCTGTGTCCACAGAGAACATACACATAGAGATACAATCTTCCAATTCTGAAGATTATACTGTGAGTAGAGTTTCCTCCTTTTGTGCCCATGCCTTGATCTTTAACCTAACAAACACATAATGAAATGTAATGAAATCTCGCTTCGAAGACACCGTTCCATGGGAGGCTTTTAGTCCTTTTCCCTTTTTCCACCCTTCTCTAAATAAAATCCTTTTCTGAATTCAAGGAGTCTGGAGGTGAGAAAGATGATAGTTGGTGCTACATAATTGCAATTCAGTCTGTCAAAGGAAACCAGAGTAAATTCTCAATCTGCTATTAACCAGACCCTCTGATTAGGCTAACCTTTCTAAATAAACACCTTTCTGTACTTCAGTCTTTTCATCTATGAAAAAAAGAATAGAGACCAAAGCTTCTTAACATTCTTTCCAACACTTTCTCCCCACGGAAATAGGATAGAGACTATCCAGATGTTACTACAAACAGTCAAGAGAACTATTACTTTGTTAGTGAGACGTCCAAAAGAAAAACCATTTTACCATAACCTCTTCATAACAGCATCTGTCTAAGCTGTTTTAAGAAGTCAAGAGAAATGAAAATGAATGAGACTCTCTTCTTTGTCCATAAAATTCTTTGGGTAGGACAAGGAAGACTACTGATATTTTTTGTGAGTCTCAGTGCCTGAAGAGTGGTCCAGACCATCAGAGAAGTGAGTGGCATTCGTTTTGGTTGAATACAATTTTTTGTTTCAACACCTTAAGCCTAAATTTTGCATAGGCCCCTGTGAGTTTCAGTGAAAAGCATGGAGGTACACGGGACTCTAGCATTCAGTGACAAAGAACCATTCCCCTCATCGGCCCACAGCAATGGATGGACAAAGGACCAGGGGAATGGAGGAACTGAGGAACTGTGTCCCAGGTTGGTTGGTAGATTATTTCTCTCTCCTCCCCAATGTGGTTTGATCTCTTGCCTTACAGCATAGCAGTTTCTCCTCCTTTCTCCTCAGCACAATTCGACCTCTTCCCTTGAAGCACCGTGATTTCTCTCCCTTTCCCCATCATAGTCATAGTCAAAGTTGTAGTTGTAACTGAAATTTCTCCTTTCCGTGGCCTCACTCATTCTCTCTCTTTACATCATAGTAATATATAAATCACGAAGAGTGGGGGGTACATACAGGTGGGATTGAACATTGTCATAACCACAAACAAAGGTAAAGCCACTTCTTCAGGGGAAGTTCTAGGAGATTAACTGAAGGACCTGAGGGTCCATCATTCTAGATTACTAGGAGATCTGCTCAAGGGTGGGATTCTATCTAAGGGTGTGTTGCTTTCTCCTGTCCTCAGCTAGTAATCCATTCAAGCAGTCATAGCAAATTTGCTTCTAACCAGTATTTCTAGTAAGTTTTTATGAATATAGTAAGAGATATGTTAAGCTTAAAGGTTGGCTCTTCCTGGAGATATCTCGCTATATATCCCAGACTACAGTCCTCAGACCAGGTTAGTCTTTCCTAACCCCAGTAGGGCCCTTATTCAGTTACTTCTTTTTGGGTTATGACAGAATTTGTTCCATGACTGTGCTCTTACTTATTATACTTCTTATGGCACTTAGCTTGTCCCTTTCTGATGCCAGGGTAGCTTATAGCTTGCCCTAAGTTCATTCTTGTCCCTTGCTGGGACCCTCCTTTGGGGGATGTTAGGAAGTAAGGGCAACTGAGGCTTAAGTCAAATAAATATGGTGGATGTCAGAAGTAAGTGTTATTTGGAGTCAATTTACTCCAAAAAAGCATAGCATCAACTATCTTCCTATGTCTATACAAAAAGGACATTGCTAAACCATGCAAGTGATATAAAGGAAAGAGAAAAGCAATCTAAGATTATTAGTGCCTGATGGAATTGGATGTGCCTGAGGGGCACTATTGTAGGAGTAACTCAATAAACCTAAGCCATCTGTGGGGGGAGGGAGCAAGGATTAGCCAATATTATGCAACAGGCCCCCATTTGTTATTTAAATGTAGTGGTAAGGAGTCTCACTTAGAGTTTCATGTATTCAGTGTTAAGTTTTCTATCTGAAAAGTCATTTAGCAACTTTAATCTTCAGGTTACAGGTTTTCAACTAAAGGAACCAGGGATTCTATTCACATAATTGCTTCATAATTATATTGTTATTTATCGAAAAAATATCTAAGCACAAATTGTATATAGCCTTTGGTTTCAATGGAAAAATAATGTCAAAAAGTACTAATTCCTGTAACCCTGACTAAGGCATTTGATAGGCAGACTATGTAAGGAAACTGTGAATTGTACAATTTCTTGTAACTACAGAAGCAACTAGAACATTTTCTCTTCCTCTCTAAATGATACTTACCACAAACCTAAAATTCAACCAGGAATGCTGGTTTGGTACACCAAGTCTTATAGGAGTGTCTCTTTTGACTGTTGGAGATCTGTTCATTCGGTCAGTCCTTCTGCCATACCTACAAATAGTGAGTTTTCTCCTCAAAAAACTCTGTCATCTTACTCTCTACCTTTCTCTCATTTAAATTTTCTTCACATGCCACCACTTAATATAAATTAATGTCCAAGTTATCCTCTCTCAGACTACCTTCAATATGTTCCTCACTCTCCAACTTACCACCTCCATATCACCAATACTTGAAAATTCTTATCTACACTGTCCTTGTTTCAGACACCCCCCAACACCCCCACTTTCACATTCAAGTTACAGAAATGACTCCACCTCTTCCCAGAGCATACATAGTCAGACCAAGAAACTGTAAACTCCAATTCTTTTCTGTATAAATAAGTGAAAGCCAAAATAAAGAAGATTATTTTAGTTAATACAAGTTCTCAGGGACATAAAAAATTTGGAGTTTAATTTAAGTATTAATTTAAGTAAGTTTAATTTAAGTATTACTAGCTACAACAAAGAGAAGTAGAATGGAAACAAGAAATTATGTGTGAAGCTTGACAGTGGTCACTACAGACATATAGTATCACCCTTGGAACCTGACTACGGGGAAAAAGTATAATTTTCTACACATTTGTTTTAAGTCCAGTGAATCTATTTCTCCTCCATCTAAATTGCAGCTACAGCAAGCCAGCATCATCTCTCTCTGGAATTAAAAAACCTTCCTAGTGCACTGCTTTTACACTTGTCCACTTACCTTCCCAAGGAAGCCAGAATAATCTAAGAGTCATTGTCAGATAGCATCATAGCCTGCTTATAAAATACCCATGGCCTCTCCATCTCACTTGGAGTAAACTTTAACTCCTTACCATGACCGCATGACCCATCTCTCAAACTCCATTTTATACCAGTCCTTTGCTATATTGCCATCACACTATTCTTTCTGTTGCTCAAACTGGTATGCTTTGCATTTATTTACTGCTTGTCTGCCTTGAAATGTTATCTACAGTTTTCTTTTTATAAAATTTTATTTTATTAAATCACCGTGAAATAGTTACAAGCTTTCATGTTTGGGTTACAATTTCACAATGATCAAACACCATCCCTCTACCAGTGCACATTCCCCACCACCAATATCCCAGGTATACCCCCCTTTCCCACCCTCCCCCTGCCTCCATGGCAGACAATATTCCCCATACTCTCTCTCTCCTTATGGGCATTATGGCTTGCAAAACAGAGAGGTCATCATGTTTGTTCTATTATCTACTTCAGCATGCATCTTTTATGGTTTTCAACTGTGTTTGGTCATCTGTGTCTTTTGGTGACCAATGACCATTTGACCTAAAATATACTCCCAAGTCTTTTTTCTATCATACTGAGATACGGTACTTATCAGTATCTTAAATTTTCTGGTTTATTTGTTTACCTTTTATTTTCAGCTACTTGATTATATTGTAAGATTTAAAATCAGGATATTGTTCTTATTTATATGTTTATTCCTGTGTTCATCCCAAAGATTCATAATGTACCTGATATATAGCAAGTCACAATAAGCATTTATTGAATGGAAACAATGATTATTTAATAAGTAGATATGTATCTTAATTATCCTCATTTGTCATTAAATCTTTGGTTGAATATTTTACATGAAAAAAAGTAGATAGAAATCTGATGAGATAAAGTATAGGCTATAGAAGAAAGATTGAGGTTCTTATAAATGATCCTATTAAGCTTTCTATTCTACATTTCATTTTTATGAACTTAAAGGTCAGAAAAATATGTTGCCAGGGATTATATACCTCATAACCAGAACATGATCTCAAACTTAGTATACCAAGTTTCCTTTCTTTTCAAAGCAGATGCATGTAACTAGATAATTACATATAAAAGTCTCCCTCAATTTGAAGGTCACTGACTAAGAAAAATGATCCCTCTGGGTATAAAAATAACCAAGGGAATCATCAATCACCTAGACAAGTCTTCATGATTCTAGCGGATATTTCCCGGTACAAAATATTTTATTTTATGTCATAAATGTGAGAATAGGTTTAAATCTGATTTGATTATTTGGATCCTTAGAGGCACAATAAAGTTATCCAATATATGAACAAGATAAAGGCTCTTAAATCAGTAAGGTTTCTAAAATCGGGGCTTCATTATTGCTACCCAATTGCTGCCCTTTTTCACCTAAGAAGTTTTTACATGACCCTAGGTAGGTGGGTATATGAAATAGATAGACAAATTAAACACTTACCAATAATAAATCATAAAAATTATTTTAAAACAAACTTTCAAGGTTTTTGTCACCCCCTCATTCAATTACATGACACCATATGGATGATGACCCACAGTTGAAGAAATTAAGCTCTAATATATCCAGATAATGCGATCACCATGCTTTGTATCTATTAGTATTTCATACATTGTTAAAAATACATATAAGAATATTTCTCTTGGATCCTGGTGATGAGGTTTAAAATATGGCAACAAGACAGAAAGTAATTCTTAACATTCATACATGTTTATTTCTTGTCGGTGTTTTTAAAGAGAAGAAAGAGACAAACAGAAAGATTGCACTCATATGTGGAATATAAAGTAGCTGTGAGGTACAAGCTTACAATGTTGTAATTTCTGCAGATATTTCTCTGAACTTAGTTACTAAAATACTAAAATACAGAAATCCAAACCTGTGCAGCTGCTAGTGTGGCCCCTCGACCTCATATCTCTTCATTCTCAGCCATGGAAAACAAATTATCAAATGCTTTCTTTTCAGCAGGTCGACTTTAGGGGGGAGAAACTCCAAATCAATAATAGTGAGTTTTTTGTTGAAATATTGAATGTAATCAAAGTAAAGTGAAAGTAAAGTAAAATTTACCAGTTACACATGCGGGGTGGGGGCTGGGGAGGTGGGGGGGAGGGGGGAGGTATACTGTGATTCTTGGTGGTGGAATATGTGCACTGGTGAAGGGATGGGTGTTCAAGCATTGTTTAACTGAGACTTAAACCTGAAAGCTTTGTAACTTTCCACATGGAGATTCAATAAAAGAATAAATTTTAATAAATAAATAAATTTAAAAAAATACTTTTAGCTTCAATGTCAAAAAAAACCCAGATACTATATCCTCTTGATTAAACTGATTACTAAGTATAAGGGGTAATAGTTTCCCAATAGAGGCTTAAACTACTACTTTTTTATGATTTTTATAATACTATCATTGGTGTCAGTAGACTAATATTATTAATCATACTCATTCTTTGTATAAGTTATTTCTTTAATCTTTTTAATTGTCCTGAGTAAGAGCATTTGCGTATACTACTATAGGGGCTGTGTGTTGGAGTGATAGCACAGTGGTAGGGCGTTTGGCTTGCATGCAGTCTACCCTGATTCGATTCCTCCACCCCTCTCAGAGAGCCTGGCAAGTTTACTGAGAGTATCTCACCCGCATGGCAGAGCCTGGCAAGCTACCCGTGGAGTATTTGATATGCCAAAAACACTAACAACAAGTCTCACAATGGAGACGTTATTGGTGCCCGCTCGAACAAGTTGATGAGCAACGGGATGACAATGAAAGTGACAGTGACTGTAGGGGCTGTTAAAGTCTCTGAAGGAATGTGATCAAGGAATCCACTATGGCTCAGAAGAGTTTATTTGCTATTTGATTCTTCTAAGATCTAGACAACTTAAATTATTCGGTAAGATAGTCTTAATAGAAATCGTTTTGCTAGGACTATTTGTAAGCAGCTAAATTATCCCCAGTTGAATACTGTTTGCCAAAAATATTCAGCAAACTCACATAGTGCTAAGGGTGTGAGACAAATCAGCAATTTTACTTTGTGGAGGTTTGTGGTTAGAAGTCTGAGTTAAGGAAAACAAAGGTCTAAGTGATAGAAAAAAAAAATCTCCTGAGTCTGCAATTATTGGTAGTGCTTAATAAGCACACTTTATATAATCAAACAATAATAAACTTTAGCTTAACAGCATATGAATGTTCATAAGAGGAAATTCTAAAAATCGCAATGTTTATATTAGGTTTTGTTACACTTGATCTTTTACTGGCATTTAAAAATGTGCTTTATGCCTTTTTTTCTACTTTTCATTGAACATTGCAATTTCTTGAGTCTATTTTCTAAAACCTTTAAAATCTTGAATAGTATATATTTCTATAAACATCATTTATGTTGCACATTATAGATTCAAAGACATCTATAATAAAAAGGAGGAATTCAAGTCAGTGGGGAAGGTAGGCAAAACAAGGCCAATCCAATCTGCAATAAAAATTAATGCTTACAGACAAGAAAGCCCCCCAAAAGTAGAAAAGCCAAGAGAACACACATACTTTAGATGTGTGAATTACTTTTAAGTCTCCAAGGAACTCTGTAGGAGAGATAAAATCAACCCTTGGTCCTCTAAGTGTACATAATAAGAAAAAGGGAAAATTGATTTTCTTCAAGTAAAAACTGATTTTCTTCTTGAAAAATGGAATGATTTCAGAGATGTTATAAAACTTTGTAGTAATATCCAAAAACTAATTAGTTTGTGAATGACTCAACTGTGTTACCTTTTCATTGCTGTTGATTTTAAATTATCCTACTATGGAAATCACATGAGGTTAAAAAACCAACTCTCTACTGCAGAGGGGTTGGAAAAGTCCTCATTTCCCACCCACCAGCTGCTAAGGAAAGCCCTTTGAGCACAGAGATAGGACACTCAGTAGAGGAACTTGTTTACATTTGGTTTCTAGCTCTTTTCTCTAGTAGCCTATAATTTTATCAACAGCCTACCCTTACCCTCATCTCCAGTTTCTTGTTTTAAATCTCATTTCTCTCTGTAGATTTCCTGATACACTGAGAGTAACATTTCCAAACTGAACTCAGTATTCACTCATCAAACCCAAACCCAGTCCCTAAGGGGAGGTCACTAGAATGACTCTCCCACCCTCGTCTTCCTTGTTTACCCCCTCTATCTGACCTTCCTGAATGAAATATAGGAAGCTACCAAGTCCAGTTGACTTAACTCATATCAATGTGAATTTATTCAGTTCTGCTCATTCCTATTGACAAACCAGGACCTTTTTTAAAAAATATTTTTTATTAATAAATCACCATGAGGTACAGTTACCGACTCACGAACTTTCATGCTTCCATTTCAGTCATACAATGATCGAGTACCCATCCCTCCACCAATGCCCTTTCTCCACTACCAATGATCCCAGTATCCTTCCCACCATACCCACCTGATCCTTCCTACCACATTCCATCTCTGGCAGGGCATTCCCTTTTTCCCTCTCTCTCCTTTTGGGTGTTGTGGTTTGTAATAGAAGTATTAAGTGGCCATCATGTTTGGTCTATAATCTACTTTCAGCATGCGTCTCCCATGCAGAGCGGGCCCTCCTAATGCCCTTTACTTGGTGGTCCCTTCTCTATCTGAGCTGCCTTTTCCCCCCAACATGTGAGGCCGGCTTGGGGCAATCCTCCTAAACCAGGACCTTTTTACATCTTCCCTCTTTCTGGGAGTATCTCTTGGCTAGCCATACCAGCAATCTCCCAAGACTTTTCTCCGTGCTGCTCCCAATTTGCATTCCAAAAGACATTATACCCTCCACTTAATTCTCTATAAGCTTCATTATTGCTGTGAGATTTTAAAAAAAATTCTCTTAGCATGACACAAAATCCTCTCAACTATCTCATGGACCTGTTCAAGCCACCCTGAACATCTTGCTCATTTTTTATTCCTTATTTCTTTCTATTTGCTTAGAGTACTTGGTTTCCTTTTTATCTACTTAGAATTTCTCAATATTGATTTTAAAACAATTTTAAATTGGTGCTTGAGACCTCACACAGACTCCAAGTTTTATATCAATAATACTATGGGTTTTTGTTTGTTTGTTTGTTTTTGCTTTTTGGGTCAGCTTTGTGCTCAGTAATTACTCCTGGCAGTGCTTCGGGGACCATATGGAATGCCGGGGTTTGAACCAGGGTCGGCTTCGTGTAAGGAAAACAAATGCCTTACCTGCAGTACTATTGCATCAGCCCCTATAATACTATGTTTATACCAACATATTTATAATGCATAAAGTTTAAATCATAATTATCTTGTTTATCTTCTTTATTTAACCATGAGCTTCATAAGGATGGAGATGGCATCTTGATCACACTTAAATAATCCCAGGACACGAAGCATAGTATAAGCTGAATAAATAAATGAAGATGACTGTGAAAAATTAAAGACTATGGAGATGAGCCTCATTTGTAAGTAGCCTGCAATGGGATGAGGAGACATATAAGAAAAGTCAAGCAAGACATTTGGTTTATCAGATATTGGAGAACACTTGTTTCCCAATCTAAACGAAAAGACTAAGTTGAGTTATGCCTGGCCCAATCTTTTAACTCCTAATGGTCTGGAAGTTATATAAATATTGAAAGTTTTAAAAGCTTCCCAAAATAACATCAACTTAGAAGCACTGGATACTGTGTTAAATGTATTGCATGTAATATAGAACTTTCTGTTCCTAAGAATCAGTATTAAGTGGCCATCATGTTTGGTCTATAATCTACTTTCAGCATGCATCTCCCATCCAGAGCGGGCCCTCCTAATGCCCTTTACTTGGTGGTCCCTTCTCTATCTGAGCTGCCTTTTCCCCCCAACACATTTTCTATTTTTATATTTTAAGACACATTTTCTATTTTTATCCTAATTTTATAGATAAGGAAACAGATATAAAAAATTTGCTCAAAATTAAAGGCTAAGCATAAAGTAGCACCATAATTTCAATTTAGGTGATCTGAGTCTACAGTTCACATTTTTAAGAGGGCTTGTGGTCTATTAAACTAGATTTAAAAGTTATTTTTGGATACTTACTTTCTATGGAAAACTATTTCAGATATTTCTTTTCAAGTATTTAAAATTTATAATGAACAAAGCTAAAATAGAAATGTAGGACAACTTTATATGCCTATATTTTTTCTATCAGAGTTCACACTGCAAAAAACTTAAACACTAATATTCTACTACATCTGAGGGAATTGTTGACAGCAAGTTATAAAAGCTATTTTTTTCAGTAGGAGGAAATACAAAGGAACTCAGAATCTTTCAGGAGACTAATAAGCATTTCTAGAAAAAGGAAGAGAGAGGACAATGAGAACAATATGATTAAGTAAGTACTGGGAGAAAAATACCTTTTCATGTAATTACTACTACCTGTCCTATGTAATGTTAGCTAAAACACTCACAAAATTTAGAATGTTAGAGTGAAATTCCTGAATTTTAGTACTGAAATTTATTAATTTATAAGAACTGTAAGATGCTTTCTTTTTTTTTAATTGCTTGGAAAGAACCTAGAAAACAGCCTGTGAATTAATATTCATAGATAAATCAGAGAAAAAAAAACTTCATTGAAGAATTCTATTTCAAGAAAAGATATGGTCTCAATCAAGTGAATTACACTTTTAATATGTCTGGAATTCAGAGATTCTGACATATCTGAAAAAAATGATGGAAGTCTTCTGATTGTTATATCAGAAAAGAGATCACGAGACAGGAGTCAATGGCAAGAATGGTGCTATTATGGAAATAGGTGAAGGACATTTGAGAAGTTTCTTGGAACATTGGAGAAATATTGGAAGAGGAAATGAGGGGCTTCGTATTGTTCTAGGATCATTAACACAACTTTTAAAGGTTTTACAATGAGATCAGTATAATACGGGAAATTACTAAGATTTCTAACCTCTTCCTTACTAATAGAAGCTCAAAGAATTTTTGTCTCTTGAGATTGGTGTTACATCTCTATTAAAACATGGTGAAGAATGAATGTTGATATTGCAATCAAACAGTTTTGAGTTCTAATCTTGTCTCTGCTACTAACTACTGTTACAGATCACATTGCCTTTCATTGCTCAAAAGTCTTAAACATCAATTAAAAACAAGAATCCCAACTTACCTCTGTAAGATGAGAATGACTAGGTAGTTGAGAGAACTAAAAGCATATGCCAAAAGAAGAAAACCTGTAAGTGCTTATTGAAGTCAGTTTGTCCTGTTACCTTGTATTTAGAGCCACTAAAGATGATAGATGCTAGGTAAGTGTATAGTAATGTTATGTGATGAATGTTAAGATTATTAACTATATTTATCATAACCATTTAGTCATAGACACCTTGATTTACCATTGAAAAATAACTTGTCATGAAACATGGTTCTCTGTGTAATGAACAGTGTTGGTACTAAATTACACCCCAAGACAAATATTCTAGAAATGCAATTTATTCCTCAGCTTTGTCAGATACCATGTAATAATTCTAGCTAGACTGGACATATCCTTCCACAAAAAAGAAAAATCATTGTTAGATCTCTGTGCTCAATAGCACCACCATAAGTGCTCCAATAGGTTGGGCATAGTGGGATGATTTTAGTAGTACAAACAAATCAGTCTATGACATGTCCTAGTAAAAAACGTCAAAATCCTTAATATGGCTCATAAAGTAAGAGTGGTCTAACCCCCACTTTCCTTTCTTATCTCATGTTGTAACCTGACCATTCTTTCTTTTCAGTGCTCAGGCACATGGCGTTTTTATTCTTTCACCACAGATGCTTTGCACTTTTCTTATTGTGGCATATTCCTCCCTAACCTCCCACCATGTTTTCCACTTTTCCCTATACTTGCTTCAAATATCAGCTTAGAGACTATTTCCACAATAAAGACTCAATGAACTCTGTTCTCAAATTCCTCCTCCACACTCACTCATTATTTTATTACATCATTTTATAGAACTGAGTTGTGCTTACAATTGCCATTACTTCCTGAGACGATTTAACTCATCCCTTTTTTCCCAGTCATTCATTAATTTCATGGGAATAGAAAGAAATAGTTATGCTTATCATTGGATGTACAGTAGCTAGCACAAAATGCTTTCTTCATGGAAAGTGCATGGTGCATGTGAATGAGTAAATATCAATTTGTTGTTCATGATATTAAAGAACTTCATTGGGTTATAGAAAAGGCATTGTTAAAGAAGCAAGTAATCCTTGAGGCTTAATTATTTTGAAGAATGAGGAATTATGATATAGTAAGAGAATTTTAGTCATTTTGAGGCATTACAAGATCAAATTTTTACCAGTTCTCTTTTGTTGTCTCTTTTAAATTTGGGAATATAAAGTTCATTTTTTTGAAACCAGGAAAAAATGTGCTTCTAGTAGAACACTTAAAGTTCTACTTCCACTTTTAGAGTTAATTGAACCTCTCATTTTGGTGTACTTTACTTTTGCTTTTTTTCCAAACCCTCAAGAACATAGCGCAGAGTTAAATATAAATCAAAAATAATAGATGTAAATAATATGAAATATTAGAAACAGGTGTGTCAATTTAATCATATGTAGTATTATTTAAATAGTTCAAATTGAGCCTAACATAAACCATGTATAGATATAATCAAGAATGTCAGTTATTTTTTATGTCTAAAAGGATTAGTCCTCCCAGGGACCCCAAAATGTAGTATTAATAGTTTACCAGGTTATCCCAGGCATTCTAACAGTAGAACACCCAGATAAGATTAAAATCAAAATCCCTTTTTTCAAAGTCTCCTTCTATTATAATTTCTCCTTCAGAAATAATTTCTAGTCCAAATGTCAGGATTAATTTAAATTTCAATCTGTTGACACAAATTATTTTGCCCTTCTTCTTCTCTGAGAACAGAAAGCAACTTCTACTTTATGTCCAGACAGGTAACTTCAACTGAGTAATTTAGAATTTTAATGGTGTGATGAAATATTTTGCTTCATCTTCAAATATCATATCTAAGACTGCAGTGCAAACACCAAGTGTCAACAGTAGTAGAGGGGACATATTTCCTTAGTCATGAACTTGGACTGTTCTGCAATTTTTTTCTACATAAATATAAAATGCATAGCTATTTTATGATTAATTTTTCTAAGTTGGATTTGTCTTATTAAAATTTGTCAAGCTCACTTGAATTATGTCAATAAGAAATATTCAATAGACCACTTACCTGTTAGAACTTCAACTTGGAAGCAGAAGAGAAAGAAATACCAGAAATCAGACTTCATGATTGCCAGAAAGATACAATTCTCTGCTTCGGTGCTCAAAACTGACAAAGTCACGCTCTCAGTTGTTTTCTATTTGCTGGAAAGGAAGTGGTTTGTGGGGGCGGATATTATGTCAGAGTTAGCATAAATCGATAAGGTGTCTCTGAATCGAACTCAATTGCTATATGAAAAGCATTACTGCTATGGAATTCAAGCTTAAAACATGGATTATTGACCATTTGAAGATGGAAAAATTTTACTCTCATTCTGACTCTCATAAACAACTAGAAATTTTTTAAATGATCATATAAAAGCTAACAGTCAAAACTAACCAAAATGGATATATTAGATTTTTCAAACAATGTGTTAAAAGCTATATTAACTATATGTGTGTATGTATATATATATATGTATGTTCAAAATATTTAGAAGACATAAAATATTGTAAAATTTATTTTTTATTGTGGTGGTAGCATTGATATAGCGGTAGATTGTCACACTTTTTTTTTTTAATTGAATCACCATGAGAACAGTTACAAAGCTTTCCAGTCTAAGTCTTGGTCATACAATGATCAAACACCCATCCCCTCACCAGTGCACACCTTCCACTACCAAGAACCCCAGTATATCCCGTCCCACCCCTCTCCGCACCTATGTGGCAGATGATTTCCACCTTACTCTCTCTCTTCTTTGATCACATTCAATATTTTGACAAAAGATCCACCATTATTGTTGGAATTTTCCCCAATCAAATCTGCCAAAAAGGCATCATTAGATAATTTGTTTTATATTATTAATATGAAGAGCACTTTGGATTTCTGATATTTTAGTAATAAGTCTGGAGGGATTTCTGCCCAAAGCCGCTGGGCTCCTAGATTGGTTTGTGTGCCTCTGGGATCACAATCATGGCCGTTCAGGAGCCAGGAGCCATTTGTGGGCAGCAACTCTGGGCCTCATCGAGGCAGGGAGAGGAGCCGGTTCCAGCCCCCATCTCATGAGGCCCCACGTGTCACGTCACTGCAGTCTCATACCTGCTGTCCAATAGGCTCTGAAATGGTGGCAGCCACCCCACCACAGGGGAGAAAAGGCGGAAGGGACAAACACCTTTCCCCACCCAGGGTGGCTAGGCGCCGTAGTTTAATGCTCATTCCAGATGCATTTCTGCCAGAAGCCGATGGGTTCCGAGGTTGGTCTGTGTGTCTCCGGGATCATGGCTGTTCAGGAGCCAGGAGCCATTCATGGGCGGCAACTCGGGGCCTCATTGGGGCAGGGAGAGGACATTGTCACACTCTTTTCTCTCCACCAAAGTTCTAATATTCCTTCCCCGTGGGTCTTTTCAGCCCATCCTTTACTCCCACCGTGGGTAACCTCAACTCTGTAATTGGAGTCTAAGGGTTTGTTTTCATCGCACTGTGTCTATTCCCTTGTTTTGTGTCTTAATATATCTCATAAATAAAATCATTTAGCTTGTCTTCCTTTATTCTGACTTATTTCATTAGCATGAAACCCTCTGCTTCCATCCATATTATTACAAAAGGCAATTATTTCATCTTTCTTTTTCAGTTAGTTAATATTTCATTGTGTGTATATAATGACATCTCCTTTATCCATGTATTTGTTATTGGACACTAGGGTTATACCAGATCTTGGCTAATTTAAATAGCCCTGACAATGGCTATTTATTTTTATGAACATCTATTTCACTGAATAAATAATTATTGGAGTAACAGGCTATAAAACATGATGAGAAATATATTGGTTGACATTTCTTTGTTGCTAGTTGCTCCAGAGATAGAAAACCTTTTGAAATATTAAGAAATAAATGTAATTATTGAAATAAAGATATATAAGAAGAATTACATAAGAATCTGATAATTAGTATTTATATGCAATTTTAATCTAACTAGGGTTAGATTAGAATTTTCTAAATAATTGGGTTAATTTTAATCCAACTTAAATCCTGCTCTGCATATGTCAGCTGAAATGAGGGCTTCTGCATTTGTAACCCTAGACAAAAGCTACAAGTTAAAAAACCTACCCATTATTTTCTGTCCACATAGGAAACAGAGCAAATAATAACAACAGCAGTATTAATACAAATAATTTCACATGTATAACATTTTATATGAAACAGCATATCTTAGTACAAAATATGTAGAAAATTAAACATATGTAACTTGTATAAAATGTTGCATGAATATAGCCAATGTTTCATGTACATTGTTTCACATGTACAATCAAATTTAATAATATATTTGCATATGTTTTTGTATTTTACACATGTAGTAATTGATTTCTTTCTTTTAGTCATCCTGTGAGATGGGGATGACTAATTTCCCCATTTCACAGATGAGGAAAACTAAGGCACAGGTTGATAAAGTACCTGAACCAACTCATACTCTAGAAGGTGGTAGATGAGTAAGATTTGGAGAGTTTGGCTTAAAACTCACTCTTAGTCAAAGGAAGTGAAACCATTCATGCCAATACTACCTATAGGTCTGAACCATTTTCCAAATTGGTTTCCTATGCAGATGACAGAGTTGTGACACTCAGTCTGTAGAGGTGGCATCCTAGTGACAAGCTAAAATCAGATGGGCAGGGCAACCAATGTCCAAAGTGTCCAGGCTCTGAGCAGAACTTAGTCTCAAGGTTTAGTGCTACAAAATAGCTATTAGGAATATCAGATCAGAACCCCACAGTTTTATTTTCTTTTTCTTTTTTTTAATTGAATCACTGTGAAATACAGTTACAAACTTTCATGTTTGAGTTACAGTCATACAATGATCAAACATCCCTCCACCAGTGCATGTTCCCCACCACAAATCTCCCCAGTATACCCCCCCCTTTCCCATCCTCCCCCTGCCTCTATGGCAGATAAATTTCCTCCATACTCTCTGTCTACTTTTGGGCATTATGGTTTGCAATATAGATACTGAGAGGCTATCACGTTTTGTCCTTTTATCTACTTTCTGTGCACATCTCCCATCCTGATCAATCCCTCCAACCATCATTTTCTTAGTGATTCCTTCTCTATTCCAGCTGCCTTCTTCCCTCACTCATGAGGCAGGCTTCCAACTATGGAGCAATCTTCCTGGCCTTTGTGTATACTGTCCTTGGGTGTCAGTTTCATGTTATGTTATTTTATATTCCACAAATGAGCACAGTCCTTCTATGTCTGTCCTTCTCTTTATGACTCATTTCACTTAGCATGATACTTTCCATGTCTATCCACTTATAAGCAAATTTCATGACTTCATCTCTACTAACAGCTGCATAGCATTCTATTGTGTAGATGTGCCACTTGTATCACTTGTCATTCTGTTGCTCATCGATTTGCTCGAGAGGGTGCCAGTAATGTCTCCATTTATCCTTGTCATGTGCTAGTATAGCCCAATGGCGTCTGCTCACTCCAGGAACAAAAAAAGCCTCAAATCATTCATTCAGGGTCTTGACGAAGAAGTCTGACCATCTTGTAGTTGGGTGACAAGGTGTTCTTTTGATGTCTGTGGAATCCAGTTGGTAACAGCTCTAGTCCAGAGGTTGTCTCCAAATCGCATTATGTGTCTAACCCATCTGATTTTTGACACTTTGGCAAATGAGACAGTATCCCTGATTCTCAATCATCGATGAAGGTCAGAACTCCAGATTCCTTCTCTCACTCAAGTGAAACGTCACGCTCCAAGAGGATTCCTCTTTGGGTGACCCGAATAGCATTCTCATCCTGTTTTCATAGGATGCAGGTCTCTGAGGCATATGTTAGTGCATAAGAATGGTGAAGTTGAAAAGATGTGCCCGGAGCTGGAGATTATTCATCCTCTTAACCACTTCTTCAATGCTCTCTTCCTCCTGCACAGCTCAGGTGCCAGGTCATTCCTCATGTTGATTTCCCGACTAGGTACACATAACTGCTGCATTTGGAGATGTTTGTTCTGTTGAGAGCTAATGAAATGTCAGGAACTAGTCTGTTTCTCATGAACATTGTCTTCGTGAAATTCAGCTGAAGTCTGACCTTTCCACACTCACAGTTGAAGTTGGCCAGCATTCATCCCACTTGGCTAATTTTTGGTGTTATTAGAACAATGTCATCAGCAAAGCTGATGTGGTGTAGTTGCTGATTGTCTATCTTCACTCCCATTCCTCCCCATTCTAGTCATCGCATGATGTTCTTGAGGATGGCACTGACGAGTTTCAGTGAAATGGTAGATATACCAAAGTTTCTTTAACCAGATATTTGTTCTTGGGCACTTGGGTTGTTTCCAGTTTCTGGCTGTTGTGAATAGTAGTGCAACGAACACATAGGTGCAGTTGTCATTTCTACTGTGCTTTTTTTGCACCCTTGGAATATATTCCCAGAAGAACCCCACAGTTTTCAAAGGCAAGATTTCCTATGCTTTTCATGCTTTCCCAACATGCTGTGACTGTTGCATTTCTGCAGTGAGTTTGAAAACAGCTCTCTCAGGTGTTAAGTGACCATGAGCAGTCCACCAGAGCACCTGGGAAATTGTTATCCCTATCATATTCTTTTCCTTCCTACTATTTCTCCAAGAAGAAATGCTTTCAAACCCACTGGAGCCCTTGTCCAGCAAAGAGGCAGAATGGGAGAGAGAAGAGTTAAGGATACTCTTAACCTAGGTAAATCCCACTCTGTACCTTTGCAGAAGTTTTTCTTTCATTTAATAAAAGTTGTCACACATTCTAATTTGACTATAGTTTTTCCGAGGAAATGGGGGGCAGAGCTTAATAAAGTATATTTGTTGAGTACCTATTACGTGTTCCACATGAATTATCCCATTCAGTTCTTACAGCTCCTCTATGAGATCCCATTTTCATAGATGAGGAAGCAGTTGGAGAGATGAAATAATTATGCAAGGACCACACAATTCATAAGTGATGAAACCAAATCATGGCCAGATGATGATGAAACTCTAAATTCCACTCTCTTAATTACTATATAATTAAAAAAATTTGTCGTAAGGGTAGAGTGGTAGAACAGCAGGTGGAACACTTGCCTTATAGAAGGCCAGTCTAGGTTTAATTCCCAGTACTCTTGGTTCTCCAGAGTACTCCTACTCCATCAGAAGTGATCCTTGAGCAAAGAACCAGGTATAATCCAATTTTTTTAAAAAAATTTCTATTTCTGGTCATAAACTATTAAGGTTTACTTTAAGAGCATGTTCAGAGGTGTCTGGGGACTACTTCGACTCAGTGCTCAGGCATTGCCTCCAGTGGTGTTTGAGGATCATGTGGTACTGGGATCAAACCAGGGTTGACCACAAAAAAAGCAAGCCCCTTAACTCCTCAATTATCTTTCCAACTTTTGGTCAGAAATTACTTATAACATGATTTGGAGGGGTCTAAGAGTGTGGTGGAAGAAAGGTACTTAGGTCCTAAACATAGTTCCAAAATATTTGAATGCAAAAGAGATTTCCTGACAAAACTTAGGCGCAATGCTTCTATGTGATAGGGAGAAAAGTTGTACATGTTATGGCAGAGTTCAGCTTTAGTTCAGCTTCCAATGTATGTTTTTTATTTGATATGACTATGTTTGCTTTTTCCCAGGCACCCCACATCTCTGTAAGACATTTTGTGGTACTTAATCTTTAAGTGGAGCAGGCCCTGTTTGTGAAAACTAACGCTTGATGTCAAAGACTCTAGAGGTGTGATCCTTCCCATGCCTTTCCTTCTCAATAGTCTTGATAAGAATACAATTACTTGTGGTTTTAAATATTCAGAAATACTTTTCATGTGCCTGGAAAATGAACTGGGCAAAACTTTCCACTCACCCCACAGGAAGTACTTCTTGTTTGCTTTTTTTTCCCTTCAATTTTTTCATTCCATGACTTAAGCAGGTTTTGATTTGTGTGTGCAGATGCCTGGGGTGAGGGTGGGAAATGGAAAGTCTGTTACATTAAAGTAGTATGTTTATTATTTCTGGCCTTGCAGGCTTGCGTTTTTGAAGTTTCACAGGTGAACGTATTCTTTTTCTTGAAACTTACTGAAGTTGTTTGCATGTGGAGAGAGACCCACACACCAGGGTCCACATGCCAGTCTAAACAACAGGCTTCAAAAACAGCCCCCATGCTTCACTTGACCCTAGTTTGCCAATCTGAAGAAGAGCATTGTTGAAAAAGAAGCGTTCCTTCTCATTTAAACCTGTTTCTCCTCCTACGTCTCCTAAGATGTTTAGGCGCTTAACAAACCTTGTGTCAGCGCTTCACCCTCACCACTAACTCACGAAAAAGCCCTGCTGTCTTCTTTTTTTTTTAATCCTTCTCACAGTCACTAGACCTTGGGTCTGGCCTCTGGCACCTCTCTGTCTTTCTGTGCCCCTTTTGCCCACTTTGAGTGTAATTCCAAGCTACAACCAGAAGTGTATCAAATATAGATCGAATTAATCTGTCTTCCCTATTAAGCACCCTCCAACGGTTTCCTATGGATCTTTCCTATGGATCAAAGGAACAAATTCCTTACAAGAACATTACTTATGCTAATTCTGAATTATTTCTTGACATATTTTCTCCCCACGTGCAAGGCAAAGGCAAACGTTTGCCTTGCACTCTGCTGACCAGGTTTGATTCCTCCGTCCCTCTCGGAGAGCCCGGCAAGCTACCGAGAGTATCCCACTCACACGGTAGAGCCTGGCAAGCTGCCCATGGCATATTCTATATGCCAAAAACAGTAACAACAAGTCTCACAATGGAAATGTTACTGGTGCCCGTTCGAGCAGATGGATGAATGGGACCACAGTGCTACAGTGCTATTTTCACCCCTTGAATACTTGAGCCATATTGGATGGTTTATATTGGATGCTCATCAGATTTTCCAAACTAAATTTTCATCCAACTGCCTCTTCTTGTTGCTGATGCTTCTGCTCCTCACCACACCAGTCCCTCAACTTCTACAGAAATTCTACCATTCTTTAGGTGTTGTGTACATTCTCCCAAAGTTAGCAAAGCAGCGTTCACTGACATATTCACTAATTGCAAGAGCTTTTATGAGTAGTGGTCATTTAGAAATGTTTGACCCTGAAAAGAAACCTGATGTCTGTAAGCAGAAGTCCCCTTAATTGTAACAGCAGAGGATTCTTGTGCAATACAAAGTCATGGATAAAAATCATTCCAAGGTGTTTTCCTGACAAGAGAGACACCACAATCCAGGAAATGGTTTCATTGACACAAGGCATTGATGAAGCTTATCCATTGCAGTCTAGGTGTTTTGAGCCCCACCACTTCTCCTAAATGGAAATCTCATCTGCTTTATTTCTGGTAGTGGGGAACTGAAGAAAATAAAGCAATAGTTACATGAAAAAGGAATAGTTACATGATATCAAACAAAATAATTTTCATGACTTTCTAAAAAAATGCTTAAATAGCTCATTATATTGGATTTATCTTGAATTTTTATATACCGGATTAACATTGGTAACCCTTTTCCATTAAAAAATGACAATATCCTTAACCTTTGGGTGGTTATTCAAAGAAAAATTTTAATAACATTTTCATAGTAATTGATAGAGAATGATAACCTGAATTTCACTCCTTTTAAAACTATTCAATTTTTTACTCTAAATTTGCAACAAATTTAAAAGCAAAAATAGCAACTTCTCCAATTTCTGTTTAGAACCTTTAGGCCTTTCACCCCAGTGGCTTGAATAGTTCATAAAACAATATTTGAGTTTGGTAGTTACTATAAGGCTAAGTCAGGCTATGTTAGGTTCCTTGGCTTGTGCTTTTTGTGAATGGATGACACCTACTGGTAAAAATTAAAAATCTTCTTTTTCTTAGTAGAAAAATAGTTTATCTTTACATAAACCCTGCCCACCACCACCACCGCATTCCCAAAGAAACAAAAGAAAACCACATCCAGCAGAGAAGAAAATTCCCAAAGTATAATTTCCAGGTATCCAAGCCAAGTATTTCATGGAATCTTGAGAAAATGTTAATATTGTATGTAACATATATAACTTTTTCCACTAGCTAGAGGTGAGCCAAGTGTTTAAATTTTATAAAAAAGATTTTAAAACTTGCCAGGCTCTGAGAGTATTGCGCCCTCATGCAGAGCCTGGCAAGCTACCCGTGGTGTATTGGATATGCCAAAATCAGTAATATTAAGTCTCACAATGAGAGACATTACTGATGCCCACTTGAACAAACCGATGAGCAATGGGATGACAGTGACAGTGACAGTGATTTTAAAACTATATGGAAATTATGCATGAGAAAATTGTGAGCATAAGGACCATATTCTAATTGGCTAATATTGTAAATAATCACCTTTTATGTGTTTAAAAAAATTCTCCTATGATGATGTATTATCACAAGACAAAAAGAACTGTATAACTTTTTTTTTCTAAATTTTTTATAAAATTACACAGAAAGAAGCAAATACCTAAAGGGCAAAAGTGATGAAATGACTTTATGAACATTAAATTTTGTTCCAGCAAGACCTAAATTTTAAAATGAGTTTTGTCTTCTAATTATTTTTCCATATGAACCTGAGAATCATTGTCAAATTTTCATAAACTCTTTTTCTTAAAACTTCTACTCTCCCCAAGTTCTAGCAGTTTTTTAGTCCAGTATTGTGTTGAATGCCTAAATGTCAATGCTACTACTATTGAATTCCAGGCATATCTTACTGTCTAATAATTCAAAGATTTCATAAACCATTTTATTTTAATGTTACAAATTTTTTAAATTATTTTATTGAATCACTGTGAGATAGACCCTTACAAAGCTGTTCATGATAGATTTCAGTCATATAGTGTTTCAACCCCATCCCTCCACAGTGTATATTTCCCAGCACCCAGCACCCATAACCCCACCTCTCTCTTCTATCTATCTATCTATCTATCTATCTATCTATCTATCTATCTATCTATCTCTTTCTCTTCTTATGGGTGTTGTAGTTTGATTTGAAGATACTGAAAGATTGTCAGGAATATCCCTTAATCTACTTTTAACATTCAGTTCCTATCCAGCATGATCATTCTTAGCTATTATTGTTGTACTGGTCCCCTCTCTATCTTACTACCCTTTGCCTCACACACACTTGTGCTTGATTTCAAACATTTTTGATGTCAAAAGTTTAATAGATATGAAACAAATCACATTTCTAAAAAAAGTTCTGTTTCATTTCTTAATCACTGCTTTGCATCTTGAGATTGGGTGGCTATAAGAAATTAACATGTAACAAGAATTTTCATCATCATAAGTGTTACTACTTTTGAAAAAGGGCAAGGATACTGCAAAAGCTAATGAGATTAAATGTAAAATTAAATGAGTTGTCCTTAGTGATAGTATAGAAGGTAGGACACTTGCTTTGCACATGACCAAACTGGGTTTGATCCATAGCATCCCATATGGTCCCCCTAGGTCACCAGTAATAATCCCTGAGTAAGAGCCAAAATTAAGCCCTGAGCACTCCTGGTGTGGCCCAAATATCAAGAAGGAAGGGAGTAAGGAAAAGGAAGGAAGGAAGGAAGGAAGGAAGGAAGGAAGGAAGGAAGGAAGGAAGGAAGGAAGGAAGGAAGGAAGGAAGGAAGGAAGGAAGGAAGGAAGGAAAAGAGGGAGGAAGGACGGAAAAGAGGGAGGAAGGAAGGGAGGGCAGGCTAGAATCTTCTATTTCAGTCTCTGAGTTCATTTTTCTATACCCAAAGAATTCAGATACAAATTTTCATGGTTCCAGCCTCTCCATATTATAAATACACTGAAATTCCATTTCTCTTTGTTTATATTTTTATGACAAATTATTTAGGCAAAGCTACATTAAAAGCTTTAGCATGTATAGCTATAAATCCATGAAAAGGAATGTCACATTTTAACTTAAACCTTAAATTCTTAGTATTTTTTTCATGAACATTTTGATGAGCTTATTATTAGAATACTGTGGGACCAACCTGGCCCTCCAGCACAGATAATGAGCAGTTTCCTAAAATAACACACTGAATCAAAATACTCAAGTATAGGAATAAGATTTGAGGAAAATTATGAAAGAATTATCAATCATATTCTAGATACAATTCTGCATAGTTTTCATCCAGAAGAATAAAAATTTTATATTAGGTTTATAATATACTCGCTATAGCACTGCACTGTCCTCCCTTTGTTCATTGATTTGCTCGAGCAGGCAACATTAACGTCTCCATTGTGAAACTTGTTGTTACTGTTTTTGGCATATTAAATATGCCATGGGTAGTTTGCCAGGCTCTACTGTGTGGGCAGGATACTCTCGGTAGCTTGCTGGGCTCTCTGAGAGGAGCGGAGCAATTGAACCCAGGTCGACCGCATGCAAGGCAAATGCCCTACAAAAATGTATAATAGGGTTTTATGCTGGCATAGTCATGAACTTTGCATATAAATGGATCAACATGCAAAGTATCATGCTAAGTTAAATGAGTCAGAAAGAAAGACAGACACAGAAAAATCGCACTCATTTGCGGAATATAAAATAGAATAGTAGCAATTAATACCAAAAGGCCTGCTCCACGGCTTGGAAGCTGACCTCACATGTTGGGGGAGAGGGCAACTCAGACAGAGAAGGGAACACCAACCAAAGTGCAGTGGAGGATCCACTCAGAATAGGAGAGGGGGTTGAAAGCAGACTATAGATTGAACATGATAGCTACCCAGTATCTCCATTCAAACCATAACAACCAAAAGGAGAGAGAGAACATTAAGGAATTCTCTGTCATGGGGTGGGGGGGAACAGACAGCATTGGGTGGGAGGGAGGGACCCTGGGGCTAACAATGGAGGAGAATGAGCATTGGTGGAGGGATGGTACTCGAGTATTGTATGACTGTAACACAGGCACGAAACTCTGTAACTGCACCCTCACAGTGACTCATTAATAAAGAAAATAAATTTTTTTTAAAAAAAGATAGACAATCCAATGTAACAGAATTAATAAACTCATGCATATGTAAGAATTTAGTGTTTTTTAAAACCAACCTAGTCTATAAGATTTTATTGCATATAACAGAAGCCATTCTTTTTAGTTAAGCCATTAATGGATTTACTAACACATATTGCAAAGCGTACAGTAGATTCTGGGCTTAATTTCCAGAAATACTCCCCAGACTTTAGATTTACATGGTTTCTCTCAGGACTATAAAAGTTGCTATGGTCAATATTGGAGGCTGCCAAAGTGTGGAATTTGACTATAAAACTCTCCTGACTCTATCACAGTCTGTACTAGCATCCTTGTCAATTTTCACTCTTCTTACATGAATGCAATTTCAAAAATAAGTGTTGTGTTGGTATATCTGAGAAATGGAAACAAAATCACATTCACCAGCCATGTAATAACACTTTGGCCAATGACTTATTGCATAGATGGTAGTGGGATCAAAATTCTTGTGACCTACTATTGCTATAGACATCAATAATACCATTGTACTATTTTACAGTGGGAGCCTCATACCTCATATCTCATGCCTTTGTTTATAGTATCTCTTGGGAGCATCATGTTCCCTTATGTGTGATTTAATTTCATGTTGTTTGATTCATCACGGTCCCTAAATATACTAAATACACGGCTGATGTTACTACCAAGTCGATTTGAAATGATTGACAGGGAAGTTAAATTGAAAGTGACTTAGCACTACAAATGCAGAAAATTGGTGATGGTGACCCAATAGACACCTCCTATTCCAGCACAACCATGATCTTGAACAAGAACAAAGTGAGGGAAGCTTTTAAAGGAGCGATGAGACTAACAAAAATTCTAGGTCAGTCCATATAAGACGAACAAAAACTTCTAATGTCTTGGACCAATACCCACAGAAGTGTGTCCCTCTGAAAATCATGGTAATCTAGGTAAAACAAAGGCTATTTGCGTTATTGAAAGAGTGAAAATACTAATATAAAAATCACTTTATAATGACAAAAAATTACAATACAAAGTGAAACTATGGTACCATAAATATTTAAACTTGTATACCACTGAAATATATAAAATAAAAACATCCAGAATCATCTGGGAAATTGGCAGAAATAAAATAATTAGGACATTACTACTAATTTTAAAGAATTCGAACATACAAAAAATTTAAAAGTGGAATTTGAACAAAAAACTTGTTTTACTTGTAACATATTAAATTTTTAGTTTATTGGAGAGTATACCTGCTATTCTAACACTGGAAATATTAATTCCCTCCCTGCCCCGAGCAGAGCTCCCGTCGGCCAAAGACCACCAGAACCTAGCCACAGTCATGCTCAAGGCCCCTCTCCACATGTTTGGACAAGCTTCATGCATAAAGGTACCGGCAGAGGAACCCAGGTGTGTGTAATCCCATCAAGGGCCAACATCCAGAGACTTAAAAGCAAGCTCCAGGAAGTGCGCAGCCGCAAAGCAGACGCGAGATATCTTATAACCTACTTTTCCTTCTGGGAGAAAGTTGTAAGCTACTGAGAACTTCCTGCCCACATGGGACAGCCTCTCAAGCTTCCCATGGTGTATCTATATGCCAAAGCCAGTAACTAGCTGAATCTTATTCCCCTGACTCTGAAAGAGCCTCCAATGTGGCATCATTGGGAAGGCTGAGAAGAGAGAGGCTTCTAAAATCTCAGGGATAGGACGTATGGATAGGTTACTGAGACTGCTCGAGCAACTCGACGATCAACAGGATTTCGTGATTCGTGATGATTAATAAGCAATAATTATATGAATTCAAAAAACCCTTTAATTCAAAGGATTATGTATTCTTTCTTTGATCAAAGGTAGAAGATGATTTGTAGGAAAATTTTGCACTGACATAGCTATTTGAAAATTTAAAATAACTCCTTATATTTTTGAAAGAATATAAAATTATTAGATATTAGTTATGATATTATTATCAAGAGAATAAACTCAAAGGTATCATTATTCATAAGTAAATTTAGTAATTCAGTCAAGGACAAGATAAATATAAGGCAAACAAATGACTTTCTGTATTTTAGGTAAAACAAATGGAAAAAACGAAGGGGAAATTAACAACAGAAATGTGTATTCTGTATTCTGTATAAAGAAAACTAAGAAACAAACTGAGTCACACAAAGATATTTGAATAAGTGCAAAGGCACACAAAGCCTCCAGATGGAAAGTATCAATGTTATAAATATATAATCTCCAAATTATGAACTGGATTTTTCATGTTCTGAAATGTAGCCAAATGACCCTAGAATTCTTTTGGAACAATAAAGATGAGAGTAACCAAGACAATTGGTGGACTGGAATGTGAAGTAAGCAGATGTCTGAGTTATTAAAAAGGGGGAAGCAATTACTTTAACTGAACACAAACCCCAGAAGCAAATCAACCTAATGTAGGAATTTGACCCAATGGCACACACATAGAATTTTAAGTGAATAAGGAAATACATATTTTTAGTCAACAAAGATTTAAGAGCAACTTGCCAAGTATTCAAAAAATATTCCTACCTCAAATGGTAAAATAAGTTAACTTAATATTAAATTTTAAGAAATGGAATATTAAAAGAGTTGGAAGAGAATTTAGGAAAGTACAACTAGCTGCTCGGAAATATAAATGTCATCATTATTTTTTAGGCATTCTTGAGCTTGTTTGTTTTTTTAAGTCAATGATTAAATGCTGGAGAAAATAACACTTTTGAAAATATAGGTTAATATTTGCTTGATCTTAGGGGGTATAGCAAGAATTTTTAAAGTTACATAATAAGATGAAGGACTAAAAAAATAGCTCAATAGTCTGGAGTGCATTGTTGGCATGCAGGAGGTCCAGATTTGATCACCGGGACTGTACGTTTCCTAGAAACAGAAGTGGCCCCTGAACACCAGAAAGTATAGTCCCTGCAAACGAAATGACTAAATAAATCAATGAAACAAAGGAAAGAATAAAACATTAAAAAAACTTGACAAATTTATTTGTAAATACAAATGTTTACGTGTCAAAAATTTTAAATGAAGTAAATTGGTAAAGGTGAAAAAAAGTATTTGCAAGTTATGGGACATCAAAAGAAAAATACAATCTATAAAATCTATGTTACTTCTTACAAACCACTGATAATGAGTATTCCATCTTTTAAAAATAGATAAAATAGACAAGTAGTAAAAGAAGAAATGTTAAAATCAAAAATCTATGTTAAGGAGCATAACATGAGGCCCCCATAACCATGCCACCAGACTCCACACCAGGCTATTTCACATGGGGCGCCCCGGGGGAGTGGTGGGTGACAGTCCTCTCTGACCCAAGAGACCCAGCTCCAGGAGTCAAAAACCTCCACAACCCAACTGCCTCTATGCTCATGGCCACTCCCCACATGTTCAAGCTGAGCTTCACATATGAGTGAACATATTCCGGACTGTGAGGCCTCCACAGCCTCAAGACACATCATAAGACACTCCCTACCCATTCTCCATAATTACCACACCACATTTGATGGGGTTCAGATAGTAAGCAACAAATCATAGAGGGATATATATATATACATATATATACATATGCATGTATACATATTTTCATATATATATATATATATATATATATATATACCAAAGCTCACATCACCCAAACTTTAACAGCATGTTAGTGATATCCTATAGAATGTCTTAAAGATTCCTGCCAAAATAGAACAATCTTCACACTGTTTCCTATATGAATGCTTTTTTGTAAGCATGTTCAGCAGTTCTTCATAACAGACAATAAAAAATATATTATTTCGGTTATGTTTTGCAACAGGACTTGGGATGGAAACATCGTGAATTTGATGGTGGGAAGGTGTCATGGTGTTGGGATTGGTGTTTGAATATTAAATGTAATCAAATATTGTGAACTAACTTATAAAATAAAAAAATTTAAAAAAGAAAATCCATATTAAGAACAGATAGTTCAAATTTACTAGGAAGTGAAGAGAAATAAGATACAAAGACCAAGACAAAAGCATTCTTTTTTTGTGCTACCAAAGGGGCAAAAGATTCAAAAAATTATATTTAAAAATATTAGGATATATTAAAAAGCTATATATAAAAGATATTTAAAACATATTAAGTGGTATATAAAAGATACTAAATAAAATTCTGTGTTAGGTTTTGGTAAGAAAGTAGACACTGCGTACTTTTATTCATAGCTGGTAGGAGTTAATACCACTACAACCTTCTGAAGGGCAATTTTATAATAAATGTCAGAAGTCTGAAGGCACATCACAGGGTCCCTTGATCAAACAGGACCTTCCCAGGAGGGCTGCTGTACCATTATCAGACATTTCCAGACAGCACAAGGACCCCACTAAAGCTCCAATGGACCCCAAGCCCATAAACAGAAATGCATTTAAATGATAAATTTTCTCTATTCAAACTCCAAGCATCTGGAGGTTGTTTTATCTTCATTATAACCATTAAGACACATCTAAATGATTGAATTCCATCCTTTTGATTGTTTCATTTTGAACTGACAAAGCCTGCACAGAAAGATGCCAAAGCACATACCTATTCCAGATTTATAAATCGGTGCTAAAAATAACCTTAGAAATAGATTTATTTCTAAGAATAAAAGAAAACATAGAACATAAAGGAGATGTTATTCTGCTCATCCTTTTCAGAAGAAGTAAAAAAGACCTTGAAATACAGCTAATTCAATTTAAATATATACTGAGACCACAGAAACATATAACAATGCTATAAATCAATGCTATTTTCTTTCCCTGCCTTGTTTGTATTTGCCATATTAGATGGAAGCCATGTATAGAAGGAAAAGACAACTCACATTCTTTTAGGGCCCTCAAGTGTCCCATGCACTTTGTTTGCCCCCCACACACACACACACACCTTTCTTTTAAACGCTATGGTTTGCAAAGTTATTCATGATGATTTCCTACCAGGTATTCAATATTACAACATCAATACCACTGCCACTGTCACCTTCTCTCCACCATTGTCTCCATTTTCCCAACCATCCCTCAAGCCTGACCCCATAAGTCTCATGCACTTTGAACAGTCACTTTCTGTTTTCTGAAGTCACAAAGTGATTTCACTTGTTATTTAAGTGACCTCTTTAACACAGGTACTGCTGGAGAGGAAGTCAACCCTTGGAGAAGTTGGATAAAACAACCATGACCAACTCAGCCTCTAGTTAAGGGGCAGAGCCATATTCTAAGTCCGATCTGAAACTCACCATATCTCTGCTTTCCAGCCACTGCAGTCATTCATTATTAAGTAGTTGTTACTGAGTTTCTGCTTTCGTAAAGACCTTTCCATATAGGCACCCACTGACCCCGTGTTCACTTATCTTTCATCACAGGCACTTGCTCATGATTGGTAATGAAATGAATGAAGCTGAAATAGCAACAGTGAAAGAACAGTGCTTCTTGTTTTAAAATTATATTACATTCAATTTTATTTTATACTTGTATCTCATTATGGTAATAATCATACCTTACCTGTCATCAATGAAACTTCTAAAGCACTTCTATATTAATATATTTTGGAATTTACATGGAATAGTTAAAGCCTATCTATATAAATTTTACCCCTATACATTATATAAACACTGAGTAAATTAATGTTATTTCAATCATGTTATTAATAAAAGAGTTAGTTATAACTACTAACTACAATTATGTTTTATATATCAGAGGAGAGGTTGTCAATGGTTAACAGAAATAAAGTGCACTTATTGATATTGTTTTAAAAAATAATAACAAATTCTAAATGTGCTAAAGTTTTTGTTTTTAGTGGCCATTTTTCTATTATATATATTTTAAATACTACATATTATTACAAAATTTTACACTGTTTATTAAAGAAGTCATATTTGTAATGAATAACTATAAAATGTGCCAACTGACAACACATAAAATTTTTAATTTTCTACTTACAAATGTGGAGTGATAGCACAGAGGTAGGGCACTTACCTTGCACGCAGCTGACCTGGGTTCGATTCCTCCGCCCCTCTCAGAGAGCTGACAAGCTACCAAAAGTATCTCGCCCACACGGCAGAGCCTGGCAAGCTATGCATGGCATATTAGATATGCCAAAAACAGTAACAACAAGTCTCACAATGGAGGTGTTACTGATGCCTGATTGAACAAATCTATGAGCATCAGGATGACAGTGATACAGTGATACTTACAAATGTATTTTTAGTAATTCTAAACACTTTACAATGAAACACTATAGCATAAATATGATCTCAAGTGACTTTGATGATATACAAAATATGTAAGATACACCAACAGCAATATAGTTCATAAAGAATGATCAAAAATACTGCAAGTTCATAAAGAAAATATTAGCCTGGAATTTCTATTGTGACAAACCAAAGTTGACTTGGGATAAAAAAGTAAAATATTTAAGGCTCACAAAAGTAAAACAAAAGTCCAAAAGAACTTCAGGTACAGTTATATGAAAGAATCTGTTTTTACTTGTATTTTTTTTCTTGTTTTCTATGTTGGCTTTGGAATAAAGCAGGTTCTTCTGAATCCAAAGAACTCTGGGCTTGCTTTCTACCAACTTGGCAACTGTGACCACTTATACACAGTAGACAGTACTAGCAGAATCCCTAGGTCTGAAGCATTCAACTGATATGAGCACATGCCTGTTCTGAAATCAATCATTTTTCAGAGGATGACAATAATAGCTGGAAATGATAACTTTTGACAAGTACTGAGTGTTAAAGGACTGGAGCAATAGCACAGCGGGTAGGGCATTTGCCTGGCACTCGGCTGACCCGGGTTCGATTCCTCCATCCCTCTCAGAGAGTCCGGCAAGCTACCAAGAGTATTTCACCCGCACGGCAGAGCCTGGCAAGCTCCCCGTGGCATATTCGATATGCCAAAAACAGTAACAAGTCTCACAATGGGGACGTTACTGGTGCCCCCTTGAGCAAGTTGATGAACAATGAGATGACAGTGCTACAGTGCTACTGAGTGTTAAAAGTAGGTAAAGGGATATACCATACAGATAACCTTTCAGTATCTGTACTGTAAACCATGATGCCCAAAAGGAAAGAGAAAGAGAAGAGAGAAACAAAGAGAGAAAGAGTGAGAGAGAGAGACAGAGAGAGAGAAAGAGAGAGAGAGAAGAAAAATGCCTGCCATAGAGGCAGATTGTGGGGTGTGGGGCAGGGAGAGGTAATGTGGGGGAATCTGGAGATACTGGTGTTGGGAAATGTACACTGGTGGAGGAATGGGTGTTGGAATACTGTATGACTGAAACCCACTGATGAACAGCTTTGTAAAGATCTATCTCACAGTGATTTAATAATAAAATCTTAAATAAATAAATGAAAATTTAAATAACAAATAAAGTAAATTAAACTAAATAAAAACAAATGAAAGGAGAAGCAGAGATCTAGTTGGTCAGGTTTGATCATGTGCCTATCTCCAGGCTTTGGAGAGCAAGGTCAGCCCCACCCCAGCTGCATGTACTAAAAGTTGGGAAAATGTGATCTCTAAAGGAAAATTGGAGTGTTGTGACTAAAATGGAGGAAAAAGACTGGGCACAGAAAACCTGAAGCCTGTGCAGATGAGAAAATCCTTTTTTATATCTATGACACTGGATCAAAAACAAAGTTCAAAGCTCAATTAAAAAAATTCATCATGGCAGGATGTATAACAAAACTCAGATTAAATAATTGATACAATTGACTCATTTTTCTTCCTCGTGTCTCTGTTCAAAATAGAGAAGGAGGAAATGGGAGCCTGGAATTACCACTCCTGGTTTGACATTTCCAAGACCTCAATTGCGTACAAAGGGCAACATGGGTGGAAGGTACTTTCTCTACCCTGGTCTCTCCTTTGGACGCTGACCCTAGAGACCCCATCAACTCACTCAGCCTCTGGCTTCCATTTGCTTTCAGTTAAAGGAGCTTCAGCAGTAGAGCAGTATGAAAGCTTAGTATTTATTCCCCAGGCTACCTCCTTTCAAAACCTGGCTCCTGTCTGGGAGCCCCTCATTCAATGCAACAGCTACTTCTATAAACTCTCTCTCAGTTCTGTATATTCCCTGCTCTTGACCTTCAGATCTAGAAGTGCTAATGACTTCCTGCTATTGCCTGCCCTGGGATATTTTTCCATCTCAAACCCAGTTTATTTTAGACTTGCTCTCACCTTTGCAAATAGTGTCTTTACCAAAGTTTCTCAATTACTCTTGCTTGAATTTACTGCCTATTTCCTTGGGTGAGAGTTGGGGACTTTGGGATTTGGGAATGGAGGGTTCCATTAGTCCATGGACAAATTTTGTAAAAAGAGAAATTTAATTAGAGCCTTACTACATATTATTTCAGGGATGAAAGAGAAAAGGCCTTCATATCATCCCACCCCTTTACTGATGGATGGGTGAATTTTCTTTCAGTGGAGACAAAGTCTTTCATTACACTATTGTGGGGAGATGTATAATATGTAAAATTGCCCTGACTTAAAACTGCTCCACTAGATAAATGAATAATAATGAGGTTCTTTCTTGAGATAGTGATGGAATTTAGAGTAAGCCACCCTGACATATGCCATCTTGGCATATTGATTAATTTTAACTTAGAGTTAGTTATAACTGCAGTTACCAAAAAATAAAAATACTGCAATGCTGTCGTCAAAAGAAAGATGAATTTCTCATGTGAAAAACAACCTTCCTTTAAGAGAGAAGACATCCTTCATACCAAAGAAAGGGAATTTAGGCTTGAGAAAATGTGAAAAATGAAACATAGGAAAACAGATTTAATTAACTCTTTGATAATCCAAAGCTCCCTTTTTCCTCCAATTCTTTATCTAAATAAAATATGAAAGAAAAATGCTTTATCTAAATAAAATATGAAAGAAAAATGCTCCAGATCTCATATTTGTAGGTCTCCTGAGCATAATGTTAAACTAGCCCCTTTCCCTTCTATTCAGCTTTCTTGTGTTGTAGTTCAGACAAAAGAATAAAAGGGAGGGGCTGGAGCAATAGCACAGCGGGCAGGGCGTTTGCCTTGCACGCGGCCGACCCAGGTTTGATTCCCAGCACCCCATATGGTCCCCTGAGCATCGCCAGGGGTAATTCCTGAGTGCAGAGCCAGGAGTAACCCCTGCACATCGCCAGGTGTGACCCCCCAAAAAAAGAAAAGAATAAAAGGGAGAAGGAGCAGACAATGTTTTCTCCCCATCCACAGTCTTGATGTTAGAGATATTTAATGAAGTGATGATTTCTATGAAGAAATGACCCAGGGGGGAAAAAACTGAACCAAAAGTAAATGTTGAACTCATTGTTTCATTTTGTTTTGGATGGCCACAACTGACAGTGTTTCAGGGCTTGCTCCTGGCTCCCCACTCAGTGGTCACACTCCTGGCAGACTTGGGGGGGGGGGCGATATGGGGTGCCAGGAATCAAACCCAAGTTGGCTTCATGCAAAGCAAGCATCCTACTCCCTGTACTATTTCTATGACCCTGGTCTCACATTTTTGGCTGATAGTAAAATTATACTTATTTTCAGCACTAGCCACAAAATAATGAGATTACCCATATTTAAAATCTGAATTCTGCATCTTCTCAAAAATTCATATGTTGAAATAATATTTCTAGTCCCTCAGAATGTAACTACATTTGGATATAGAGCCATCAAAGAATTAAGGTAAACTCTTAGATACAGATACTGGCCTCTTGGTATCAGTATTGCAAACCATAATGCGCCAAAGTAAAGAAGAAAATTGTCTGTCACAGAGGCAGGGGTGAGATGGGATGGGGTTGGTGGGAGGGATACTGGGGACATTGGTGGTGGAAAATGTGCACTGGTGGAGGGATGAGTGTTTTGATCATTGTATGACTGAAGCTCAATCATGAAAGCTTTTGTAACTGAATCTCACAGTGATTCAATAAAAAAAAAATTTAAAAAATAACTATGGTAGAATGAAATTCTGTGGACAAGCCCTAATTTAATGTGATACCTATGACTATAAGAAAAAATCAAGACAGACATGTACAGAGGAAAGACCACCAATTCAGTGTCATTTAAAAAAAAATCTTCCCAAGATAACCAGAAAGAGATCCCTAACGCATTGCTCTGGATTTCTGTTGTAACTTTGAAGAGAAATTTTCACAATGTTTGAAGTTCATAATATCTTCAAATGAAGGACTATCCTACAATTTCTGGCAGCATAAATCCACTTAGGTAGGATCCCCCTTGACTTCCACATAGAACAGTACATCTACACAAGAAAGTGATGGTGTCTACACCTAAATGTGGAGGTAACCTGTTAGAAACTTCCCTTGGCAGCTTGCTCTCTGGTCAGCACTGAGGCCCAGATGACATCAGGGCCGTATCCTACTAGTACTGTAGCACTCTGCCTGAGTGTGCCACTGCCCCTGGAGTTACTGCTATTGCTGACTGCTTCACTGACCAGATCCATGGAGCTTTCTGAAAGTCAAGACTTCTAGTGTTTACTGACCCCAGGGCCAACTATTGGCAGCCGACAGAGGCATCTTCTGTTAATCTGAAACCTTTGCTCTGTGTTACACAGGCTCTCCTTAGCACTGTTCAGAACTTCTCATCCAAGAAGACAAAACAGGAGCTCACATGGCAGGAGTTCTGTACATGTGTGAAACCATCTCTGATGTTGAGGTTTCGGTGGTGACTGTCCCTCCCATGGTGACCTAAGGGTCCCCTTGGTGTGTTTGGGGCTGAACTGCTGTTCCCCCAATGGACCGACCATAAGGGGCAAATGAAGGAACGGGGGCAACCAGGCTGGTTGGTAATCAGTGGCCATTTGAACCTCACAGTGTTAGTTATAGAGAAATCACTAATGGTTGGGGGTAGCAATTACACATAGGTGTGACTGAACATTATCACAAATAATGAACAGATGTAAAGTCCTTCCTTTAGGGGAAGTTCTTCTAGGAGATTTATTCAGACAAAATCTCATCTAAATGCTCAGCACTCTAAATTCCTGCTAGAAGATCTGTCCCAAGGCAGAATGCCATCTAAGGCTGTATTGCTTTCTCCTTTCCTTAGCTAGAAACTCTTTTAAATGATCATCTTAAATTTACTTCTTAAAAATATTTTTAGTCATTTTGTATAGACACAGAAAAATCTATATTAAGCTTAAAGACTTAGAGAGTCTCTTGCCTGCATGCCTGGCTCTCTTCACCAGGGCTTCTTGGAGGGGATGGGCTCCAGCTTCTCTCCCAGCCCCGAGCAGAGCTCCTGGTGGCCGAAGACCACTGGAACCTAGCCATAGCCATGCTCAAGGCCCCTCTCCACACGTTCAGACAGGCCTCACACATGAAGGTACCGGCAGAAGAACCCAGGTGTGTATAATCCCATCAATGACCAACATCCAGAGACTTGAAAGCAATCTCCCAGAAGCTGAGCTATCTAATAACCTACTTTTCACTCTGGGAGAAAGTCGCAAGCTACTGAAAGCTTCCTGCCCACATGGGACAGCTTTGCAAGCTTCCCATGGTGTATCTATATGCCAAAGCCAGTAACCAGCTGAATCTCATTCCCCTGACCCTGAAGGAGCCTCCAATGCAGCATTGTTGGGATGGCCGAGAAGAGAGAGGCTTCTAAGATCTCAGGGATAGGACGAATGTAGAGGTTACCAAGACTGCTTGAGCCACTCAACAATCAACGGGACTTCATGATTCATAATTCGTGAAGCTTGAAGGGTTACTCTTCCTTGGGATATCTTACTATATAGCCCAGACTACTGTCCTTAGGCCAGATTAGACTTTTTAACCCCAGCAGAGTTCTTATTCAGTTACTTCTTTTTGGGTCATGATAGAGTTTGAACCATAATTATGCTTTTAACTTATTATACTTCTACAGCTCTTAGCCTGTCCCTTATTGATGCCAGAGTAGCTTACGGCTTGCCATGAGTCTATTCTTATCCCTTGCTGGAACCTCTTTATGGGGTGTTAGGAACTAAGGGCAACTGAGGTTTAACTCAAATAAATATGATGGATGCCCAGGAGTACATATATTCAGAGTCAGTTTACTCCCATGTTACAAAAGCATAGCATTAACTGTCCTCCTGTGTCTATAAAGAATATTGCTCTAAAATAAACTATGCAAATGACATAAAGAAAAGAGAAAATCGGCGCTCTCCGACCAGACGAGACCCGGAGCGGCCACACACGAACGGCTCCTCTTCTCCTAAAAGACCATGATCCCAGAGGCCTACTAACTATTTTTGGCACCCAGTGACTTCTTACAGAAATACTTCTAGACTGTGAACTGAGCTGTGGCCCCATGCCGCCCCAGGAGGTGAAAGGTTTTTCTCTCTTGACTTTTCCTTTCCACGGTGCAGTCTCTGTGCTCAGTCACTTAATGAATAGGCAGGGATAGTCAGTTGCTCTCTATGAACTCTTAAACAGAAAACAGAAATAAAATTGATGAGAAATAGAGTCCCTAAAATATAATAATTAAAATAAATCTCAAGCCCAGGGAGAGAAGACAGGGATTAAAAGAGATTCCTTATATGTGGTTGACCCTCATTCAATTTCCAGCATACATGGTCCTAGAGCACTGCTGACTGCAGACTACAACTCTGGAGAGTCTCTGAACACCACCTAACCCCTAGCTATCCCAAAAAGCACAGTCTCCTTAGATTCTTACATTGAACTGTCCACTAGATTAGCTAAAAGTTTCCAGAAGGACCCTTTATCCCCTGAGCACTGCTTGGAAGATGTCAAAAGATAAAAGTTAAAAATTGAAAGAAAGAAAGAAAGAAAGAAAGAAAGAAAGAAAGAAAGAAAGAAAGAAAGAAAGAAAGAAAGAAAGAAAGAAAGAAAGAAAGAAAGAAAGAAAGAAAGAGAGAAAAAGAAAGAAAGAAAGAAAGAAAAGAAAGAAAGAAAGAAAGAAAGAAAGAAAGAAAGAAAGAAAGAAAGAAAGAAAGAAAGAAAGAAAGAAAGAAAGAAAGAAAGAAAGAAAGAAAGAAAGAAAGAAAGAAAGAAAGAAGATGATTTTCGGTTGTAGTAGAAGAATGTTTGTGTTTTAAGTGATTTAAATTTACATGTGTGAAATCTTAATTGTTGGGTCCTGGATTTTTCCATTGCTTGCCACTTGCAATTGTGAACAGTGTGAAGTTTGGTGCCAAATGAACTATGAGGGCTACTCCACATTTGTTCTTCCTACGTCGGTCTAGTTATTTCAAAATGTAAATGTCTTTCTACATATGGCATTAGAATAAATAAAAAATTACTTTTATGTCAAAAAAAAGTTAAAAATTGAGAAAATAAATTAATATCCAAAGCTGGAATAGATTCTTCCCTCAAGATCCTCAGAAGAAATCAATCTTCTGACACCTTGGATTTCTAGCTCCATAACTGTGAAGCATTTCTAGGATTTGAGTCATGGCAGTTTGCTTCAGTTGTCCGAGCAAATGAATATGCCCACCCATAAGGCTCCTAAAAGTCAATACTTCTTTGTTGGAGAATAAAGTAAAATCTCATCCATCAGAATAAGGAAGTCAAGTCAATCTACTTTTGCAGTATCATGAATCTGTAACTTGTGTGCAAAGTAAAACTAGGAAGATAAATGTAACTTCCCCCCTTCCTTTCATCCCTATTGTTGTGCTGACCAGGGTTACAATATCTAGTTGGGATACTTCTGTTCTCTGCCATGCTGCCCACCAAGTGGTCACATAGTGTCAGTGTAGGGCTCATTCATGCTGACAGCGCATAGAGATCACTCACACACACACCAGTTGTGTGTGACACCAGTTGTGGCGACAATTGTCCAATTAGCAAAACCGTGGACCTCAGTGCATATGGGCTGTTTCTGGCCTCACACTTCTTTCTATGTAGGTGTTTTTAGCTATTGGGATATCAGTTTTAGCTATTATCAGGCTCTGAACTATTTTTTAAGCTATCTAGCTACCCAATTTGCCATCAGACTTTAGATAACAAATGTGTTTGTGCCCCATCTTGGGAATCATCCTATGGTTGAACGATTGTCCCTCCTATCAAATATTGAAACAAAGCTCAGAGACAAAGCTCAAAGCTCAGACTTGGCATTTTAGCAGTTAATATGTTATTTCTTCTCTCACAATGACCCTGGACAACAAAGAAGTTATGGAAATTCAACTGGTGTAAAGAGTAAGAAATAATATAATAATATAAATTGGGATAAGTTCCTGGGCTGTTGATCACCTACCCAACACCTAGTTATTGCAATTCCAATTAAGTCTATTTATTGAGCCTTATCTATGATAACTGGGTCTCCATGAACCCACACCCTCACCTAACTCACTCGTTCAGTTGCAGAGTCAGCTAAGGGCAAATAGCCTTCATTGTTAGACATGTCTCTAAATGAAGGGAGAGAGATTTAAGACTCATGGGGACCAAAGTAAGAATGAGCCCTGAGCCATCACACTTATTTTATACTCTCTGTAGAAACAAATTCTGCTGGGATAGCCCCTACTTCCCTTGCAATTATTAAAAAGTAATAGAATTCTCTTTTGAAATTTGTATTTGGGAACCCATTGCCCTAGAAATAAATGTAAACAACATCAAGTTGGTTTTGGACTGATTAAAAATACAAGCTCAAATCAAAACCAAATTGCTAAAGTTTTGGAGATCTCAGCCTCGAAAATGGAATGTCATATGTGACAGAAACCCCATTAACAAAGTTATTTGTTTTATACTGTCTCATTTTAGTTTCAAGTTCCAGATATATATTTTTTAATTTAGTGAGCCTCTGCATTCTTAAGAGCTTGTACAAGTCCAATTTTTTTTCTATAAATACACAAAATTGGGATTTTTGCTGCATCCTTGAATGCGATGTTCATTACAACAGTGCTTAGGAATTTTTCCAGTGGAATACAACTTGATCTCAAAACCAAAAAATTGGATTCCCTTCACAGTCTCTGGATGGCCACAAACTCTTGAATCCTTAGGACTTCTCCCAAAAGGCCAGCGCTCTAGGGCAGAGATTAAGGGCCAGGCTTTTGGCTCTGGTTTTTCTGGGTTTGAACTCAAGTTACCCATTTCCCCTTTTATTCCCTGCAAAGGCTAGAGACTGAATGCCTGAATTCAGTTTTCTCATCTGTCAAATGAAGAGAATGATAGTATCTGCCTCCTTAACTGGTTGTGGGAGTTAAAAAAATAAGCACAAGCAAAATACTTCAAGGAGGATCTAAGATGTTTTATGCTTTTAATAAATAGTAGCTGCTCTTGGTGGTAAGATCACAGATAAATACTGCAGAACTACTTACTCCATCTCTGCTGGTCTCAGTTCTGCCTCCTGCTTCAACCAGCCAATAGAAAAACTGGGGTCGAGCCTGTGTGAATTAAAGGGCAACCACCACTTGGTTTGTTGATTGGTCAACACCTTGAATAGTCTTTCACAGCCCATGACCGCTGCCTGTGGTAATGGCGGTGATGAGGTTTGTCGCACAATCTATTTGGTGGGTTTTGCTTTCAAGATACAGAGGATGTTTAACTCTCCTTTTTAAAAAATCATTCAAAACTTGTTCAACCTGTAAGATTTAGTTAGAACTTTAAGCTTTTCCTTATTATTTGTGCTCCAAAAGCTGGCTATAAAAAGCAGAAGACTAATGTGAAACGTGAGAAGGAAGAGGAGGTGGGAAAGAAGCTAAATGCAGAACTTGACATGATTTTCAGATCTGGGGTGAAAAGTTTTCTTTTTCCTTCTCATAATGAATCCTTTTCATCAAGCTCCATCCATAACAATGATGGGAGCCAAAGAAATCATTACTTCGCCCAATTACTTTCAAGTTGACAGTGATGTAGGATTTTTAGCTTCAAGTGGGCAGAGTTTTCCCTATGTTCAGTGCAGTCATACTCAGATTTGAATGCTGTACCATCAATCCTTCAAAGACCTAAATATCCAAGTCATATTCAAGTTTCATTTTACTTTCTCATGAGTGCAAGAAATAGGTAAAGAAATGTGCACAATCACCTAGAACCTCAGCTGTCTGGTTAAAGGAAATATTTCCCTCTACAGAGAGTAGGATGATTGAACTGCCCAAGCCCTGAATGCAGATATTATTGATATCTTTCAAGGATTAAAAAATAAGCATGTTGTCTTGGGTCTTATTTTGAGATGTCAAAGGAAGAAGAGAAAGGTGTGTGAGAATGACCTTGATTGGTCAAAGAGAACAAAGCAGTAAACGGTGATTGGTAGGGGAAAAGGTCCTGTTGGGGAACAGTTATCCCTAAGGTGCCAGACACTTTGATCACTGGATCTGGGCAGGAGCCTGGCAGTTGGGCAAAGGAGGACAAGTGCACAGAGAAACCCCTCCAGGAGCAGTTGGTCACAAGTTACTTTATTGTTTGTCAAATACACACATTCTTTCGTTTTTGTTTTTGCTTTTGGGTCACCCGGCGATGCACAGGGGGTTACTCCTGGCTTATGCACTCAGGAATTACTCCTTGCGGTGCTTGGGGGACCATATGGGATGCTGGGAATCAAACCCAGATTGTCTACATACAAGGCAAATGCCCTACCTGCTGTGCTATTATTGCTCCAGCCCCAATTCACACATTCTTATAGAAAGTCTTGCCTTACAGGAGAGCTTAGTGTAAGAGCTTAACAATATGTTTTCATTTTTAAAAAAAAATTTGTTGAATCTCAATGAGATACAGTTACAAAACTTTCATGTTTGAGTTTCAGTCATACAATAATCAAACACCCATGCCTCTACCAGTGAACATTCTCCACCATTAGTGTCCCCAATATAGCTGCTCCCTTTCCAACTCTACCCTGCCTCTATGACAGACAATTTCTTCCATACTCTCTGTCTACTTTGGGGCATTTTAGTTTGCAATACAGATACTGAGAGGCAATCACATTTGGTCCTTTATCTACTTTCAGTGCACATCACCCATCCCGAATAATTCCTCCAACCATCACTGACTTAGTGATCCCTTCTCTATTCCAGCTGCCTTCTCCCCCAGCTCATGATACAGGCTTCCAACTATGGAGCAGTGTTCCTGGCCTTTGTGCCTACTGTCCTTGGGTGTCAGTCTCATCTTATGTTATTTTATATCCCACAAATGAGTGCAGTCATTTCATGTCTGTTCCTCTCTTTCTGATTCATTTCACTTAGCCTGATATTCTCCATACTCTCCATGACCATTCCCTTATAAGCAAATTTCATAACTTCATCTTTCCTAACAACATCGTAGTATTCCATTGTGTAGATGATGTACCAGAGTTTCTTTAACCAGTTGTCTGTTCTTGGGCATTTAGGTTGTTTCCAGATTCTGGCTATTCTGAACAGTGCTGCAATGAGCATAAAGGTGCAGAAGTCATTTCTACAGTGCTTTTTATGCACCCTCAGAATATATTCCTGGAAGTGGTATTGCGGGGGTCATATGAGAGCTTAATAATATTGACCTATTACTCTCCTTTCTATTATGAGAGAGGAAAAAAATCTCTCTGCTTTGTCCCTGATCCATTCCCCTTCAAGGCTATATGATATAGTTAGGATGATTTGTTTAAGGCTTACATGATAGTTTCTGCGTTTGAGGTATACATGACTAGATGGCTGAGTGAAGCTCAAGACTGGACACATGATGCAGGAACCCTATTTTGCTATCTCTGCCCAGTTGGTCCCCCAAATAAATGAAAACAGGAAAGAATTGGTGCTCTTTCTAAACTGATGTTATCTTCTTAGACAAGTCACCAAAGTAGCTTAATTTAACCTGGGCACCCTGCATCCAGAAGCTACTCACCTTTGGAAATTCTGAGAAGATCCAAGGCCACAGCAGCTGGGAGAACTCACTGGGTCCTCGGTTGAGACTACACTATTGCTTCTTCTGCAGGGCTGTCTAATGTGTCAGCCTGTCACACCTAATTACCCACTGAGCACTTGAAAATTGCTAGTCCTGGGACCGAGAGATTGTTCAATGGTCAAAGTGTCTTCCTTAAACATGGCCCACTCTAGTTTGACCACTGGCACCACATTGGTCCCCTGAGTATTTCCAGGAGTGACTTTTGAACACAGAATCAGGAATAAGGCCTGAATGTCACTAGGTGTGGTCCAACACCCAACCTCACCCCCAAGTAAAACTTTTTTAAAAGAAAAGAAAATTGATAATTCCAAATCAAGGTGTAATATCAAGATAAAATGCACACCAGATTTTGACTCCATATATAAGAAAATAAGTATAGATCTTAAGAGCATATGCATACCAGAAATATATAGATTCATTTTGTTTTCCTTTTCTAAACCTTTTGACACATTTTACCTTTGATACTAATACTACCTACATCATTGAAAGCCCGCTCTAGGTGAGACCCTTCTAGACACTCTGCAGCATACAGTTGCTACTAACAAGATGCTCCTAGTATTATTTCCACTTTGCTGCTGAGGGACTTGACAGACAGTTTGAAAAATGCTTCAGATCTTTCCACCTGTCACCTGTCAGGACCAGAATTTACATACAGAGAAGAATCTATAGAACCTGAGCTTAGGATCCATCCTAAGGGCATCAATTCATTCAAATCCTTCAACTCAAGCCTTGCCAAGTATAAGCTCTTTTAATCATTTCTACATGATATAGAGTAAGAGAATTGACATTTGTTTAAACTTCTCTTTACTGCACTAAGAACTTAACATAAACTATCTTAATTGTTACTTAGAGCAATACCAGTTTATTTTTTACAGTGCTGAGGCTCAAACCCAGGACCTCACATAAGCAAGCCAAGTGTTCAAACTCTAAGCTACATACCTGGCCTGGTTTATAGAGAAGATATTAGTAACAGGCAGATACTAACTAACATTCATATATTTGAGTTATTCACTATATTTTCATTATAGTCATATTTTCTGTAGTTAACTGCAGAATTGTTTTATTTTATCAGGGTTTTAATATTTTATCATTTTAAGCAATTAGTGCCATATTGTAGATGTTCTATTCATCAGCAGGTTTCATAACAATTTATAATGACCTCAATGTGCGTTTTCGATATGCAAATGGGGAAGATTGTGTAACATTAGTATAAAATATGAAACTAGTTAGGTTTGGAGAGTGGGAAATCCATTTTCTGAGAAGAAAATACTAGTTAGTTTCTGAAAATGGTGTAACTAAGTATTAACTCATATGATGATAAGTTATATCATTATATACAATATGTAATTATGTATAATTGAATGTATTATATAATTATATAACTATAAATTATTGCTTTGTTATGTAGAATTTCTGATGGAGAAAGGGAAATATTTGATTTATTTGTCACTAGAAGGCTAAAACTACTTGGCATCATAGAATAGAAGGTAATATCAAATGAATCTGCCTATATTTAGCAGAGTTCATTGTGTTCATCAATTACCTCTCCAGGAACTGAATGCCAGAATCTTTCTTAATTAAAGAGTAGATCTTGGCACCAAGACCTGAAGCTGGGACAACCAGGTGAAGATAAACAAAAGTGAGGCCCAAGGGGAATAATATTTCAATCATTGCTAATACTAAAACACAGAGATATATTTTTGTTTGTTCAATTAAGTAGGTTATTAAATTAAATGATAAAGCTATCTAAAAGAAAGTTCTCTACAATTTCTCTAACTTAAATCAGTTGAGGGGAGGAGTTTCTCATAGTATTAGAAGGAAAAAATTACTGGTATTTTTCTGCTGTGTCCTTGATCTCAAAAATCTTCAGTTCCCAAATATTTCCACTAGAGGGTACTGCTGAATCATACTTAACTTAAAATCCACAGCTGCACAAATGCTTTAGTTCCTCTTCAGAAAACAAACAAAACAAAGCGCTATGAACTAATTCCATGGGCACGTTTGCAATGCAGTATAAGGGTCAAATACTTTTTTTTTTTTAAATACTGTTTTCAATATAGGCTCATAGAGCAGACACAATGAATTTCTTGACAGCTAACAGAAGCAAGAAGCTCTCAATGAGATGGTCAAATTGTTGTAGACAACATTTCACCTCCCATTGAATTGTATTCTTGAGATAATCTAGTGTTGATATTAAAAGATGTGACTTCCCGAAACCTGTGCACATGTTGTTTTATTTGGGGGAAATTTCTATACAGAATTGAAAGGAAAATTAAGACATCCTTTGTGGATTGCAGTACTCCAACGAGACTTAGAGAACCAGTGGAAATTGATGTTTTCATCTTAGTCAGTGTACCATGTCCCCTAACTATAAATATACTTTATAGTCCTTGGATAAATGTACCTGAGCATAAGTAGATAGTACCACACAGATCAAGGTGAGTAACTTGAAACAAAATCTTCATCACGCATTCAAGAAGGAAACTAAACTGAGGTAGCAGTGGCTGCTAAAGAAAGAGCAATATTTTGTCTGGTAGAACCCAGATATATAAAATAACACCCAGAAAGAACGGACAGTCAGGACAAAACAATACTGAGACTCACTGAGAAGATACATCCTGAGAGTTCATTGGAACACTCAAATTTGGAACTGAGAAACTATGAAGAATTCAGGGAACGTAGGACAGTTAATAAAAAATCACAATCAATCCATAGGTTGCACTTTAATAAGGTCAGTTGTGGTAGTATTATATTAAGTGCTCAGTGGACACTGTCCCTCACTGCCCATACATTACCTTGTTTTACTCTCAAAGCAATGTTTTAGGTAATTATGGTAATTCATGTATTACCTTTGAAAATTAGAATTAGATTGCTAATGATTCCCCTAAATCCACAAGCCAGTAAATGGCAAAACAAGCCAGCTGACTCTTCTGGTCTGTACCTGCTAAGTGCTTTCATTGCATTCAGTACTCTCCTAAGTATGGGACATAGATCCTTTCATTCACACTACTCCAAATGTTACATGATGTTATGCCTGTTTTAAGGATGTCACAGTTGAAGCACAGAGAGGTAGAGGAACATGTTCAAGGTAATACAGCTATGATGTGATGGCATGATTTAAAACGAGGTCAAGAGCTCCAGAACTACTTTCTTTTCTTTTTTCTTTTTTCTTTTTTTTTTTTTTTTTGGCTTTTTGGGTCACACCCAGCCATGCACAGGGGTTACTCCTGGCTTTGCACTCAGGAATTACTCCTGGCAGTGCTAAGGGGACCATATGGGATGCTGGGAATTGAACCAGGGTCACCCGAGTGCAAGTGATACCGGCTGTGCTCCAGCCCTATCCAGAACTACTTTCTGAACCAAACTACCACCTGGGGTATTCTTACAGCCCCTCAGCAGGTACCTATATTTAGCTGAGTTATAATCCAAATTCTCAGGTCAAAGAATGCCGAAAGAGGAAAGAAAAAGGGTTTGCTTTCTGTATTCAGAATGGAATTTAAATAGTATTTGTTTATAGTCTACTATTTGCCAAGTTCCATGTTTAGCACTACATTACCATTTTCTTTTCTCAATAGTTCTGGGAGAAAGAAATCATTATCTTCATATTTTGGTTTACAACAAAAAATGGACTTGTGCCAGAAAGGTTATCTAACCTACTCAAGAGCATGCAATTAATGAATGATACAGATTTAAATGTAACATCTGTTTAACTTGGAGAGAATCCTATGTGTTGTTGAATGAGAAAAAGTAAAATTCTAAAAAAGAAAATGCAATACACATATATAAAAATTTATATTTATATTAAAAACATGAATGATGCAACTAAGTTTGTTCATCTGGGTTATAGTAGACAGGATATAAGGATGTCAAAAAGTATATACACCATATATTTTATTCACCTATGGAAATCATGCATGTGTGTAAATGTACATACACACTAATGTTTTTCAAATTTTACAAGTTGTATATAAAATATAATAAATATAATGAATATTTTATAAAATTCAATCACCATCTCTAATAAAATCCTTGAAGATACTTTATTGTTAAGAATGTACCTTTCTAATTTTAGATTATTAATATAAATCAAATGAAGATTAAAACTGGCTGTTTTCACATCAAAGTTAGAAACAACATAAGAAACTTATTCTCTGGATTCAACATTATTCTATATGTCCTGGTTAATAAAGGAAAAATAAGTCAAATATTAAATAAACAGAAAAGGCACAAAATTAAACATACAAATAAATTGTTAAAAAACAAAAATAACCATGAACATTAACACAGCAATGCCTCTATATAATATAGGACCAACCCTAGATGACACTTTTATTTCTTTGGTGGGATTGCTATCCAGCGATACTCAGGGGACCCAGAATCTACTCCCAGAAATTCTTGATCAACTAGGATACAATTAAGAGCTCCTGCTCAGAGCTTGACCAGTCCTCAAGTGCCAGGTCTCTCTAGGGCCACACCTGATGCTAATCAGAGGTCATGTAGTGATCCCGAGTAAACCGTGCACATGCACAGAATACACTCTAACCTTTGCACACCTGGTTCACAGATATCATTTCTATTTGTCAAAATTAACATTAGTAATTATGAATAATACTTCTGTGAAATCCCCATAGAAGTTTTTATGTAGACATGTCCACTTTCTTTGGATAAATAGCAGTGAGTATGATTATTCGGCCTTAAAATGTATTTAGTAATACAACAAAACTAACACACTCTCTTTCAAACGTAGTTGCATCATTCCACATTCTCACCAATAGTGAATGAGAGCTCCTATGCTCTATATTTTCACCAGAATCTGGTGAATATTTTGGATTTTGACCATTTGAATAGGGGTGTATTGATTTTTCTTTGATCGTCGAATCGTCAAATTTCTTGAGTGGTCTCAGTAACATCTCCATTCATCCGATCCCTGAGATTTTAGAAGCCTCTCTCTACTCAGCCTTCCCAAGGATGCCACATTGGAGGCTCTTTCAGGGTCAGGGGAATGAGACCCAGCTTGTTACTGGCTTTGACATATGAATACACTATGGGAAGCTTGCGAGGCTGTCCCATGCGGGCAGGAAACTCTCAGTAGCTTGCCAGTTTCTCCCAGAGGGAGAAGTAAGTTATAAGATATTGCTTCTGGGAGCTCGCTTTTAAGTCTCTGGATGTTGGCCATTGATGGGATTACACACACCTGGGTTCCTCTGCCGGTACCTTCATGCATGAGGCTTGTCCGAAGGCATGGAGAGGGGCCTTGAGCATGGCTGTGGCTAGGTTCCAGTGGTCTTTGGCCACCGGGAGCTCTCCTTGGGGTGGAGAGGGAAGCTGGAGCCCATCCCCTCTGAGGGGCTCCAGGGAAGACAGCCAGGCGCGTGGGCAAGAGACTCGGCCCACGGATTTTTCTTTAAATTTGAAATTTCCTGTTGACATATGATATGGGGCATCTTTTCATTTGCTTTTTCCCATCTGACAATTTTCTTTAGTGGGGTTTCCACATCTATGAAAACTTTGCAATCAGGTTATTTTTTTCTTATTATTCAGTTTTAAGTGATCTTTGTATTTTTGGATAACAGTTCTTGGTCTAATATGTGCATTTTGAGGACATTTATTCCCATTTGATTTGTCTTCTCATTCACTTTCAAGTGACTTTTAAGATAATTTTGATTATCTCTCACAAATTAGAAAATTTTCGTTTTAATTGTCTAATTTACTATACATTTATTTTATGGATTACACCATAAAATAAATGTATATTTTGTGTATCTCACAAGTCATCATATACCAAAGATCATCTAGTTTTCTTTTTCCTATGATATTTTCAGGAGTTTAAAAATTTTATGTTTTGTATTAAAGTCTGTGATCCATTTTAAGTTAAGTGAGGTTTTTAAAATCAGGGTACAGACTTAGTTTCATAAATAAAAGATACTAGTAAAATTGAACAACCACATGGAAAAAAATCTTTTCGCAGTTGCATTTTCTTTACTCCTTTGTCAAAGACCAATTAACTATGTTTCTATAGGTCTATATATGTCTCTCTGTTTAATCCATTGATCTGTTTGTCTATTCTTTCACCAATATAATACTATCTTGATTATTGTCACTTTATAATAAGTTAAAATCAACTAGTGTCAATATTCCAACTTTGTTATTCTTTTTAATTATGAGTCAAATACTCTAGATATTTTGCCTTTTCATATAAACTTTAGAATGATATTGCCCGGCATACAAAATAACTTTTGGATACTTTAAATGTGGTTGTGTTAAGTCAATAAGTAAAGATAGGGAAAAGTGGGGCTGGAGCTATAGCACAGCGGTAGGGCGTTTGCCTTGCCGACTCACGTTTGATTCCTCCGCCCCTCTGGGAGAGCCGGGCAAGCTACCTGTGGTGTATTCAATATGCCAAAAACAGTAACAACAACATCTCACCATGGAGACATTACTGGTGCCCACTACAGCAAAATCGATGAGCAACGGGATGGCAATGACCGTGACAGTCACAGGGAAAAGTGATATACTGAGAATAATAAGTCTTCCTAGTAATTATATGAAATAATTTCTGTTTATGTATTTCATTCATAAAATCTTTTCTAGTTTGTAAATTAACTCACATTTCTTTTGGGGAACTAATGGAAGCAGTAATGTTCCCCCATACTATTAACTTCTCTTGTGCTCCTCGAATTTTTTCTCCTATTAGGCAGGGTAAGATAGCTGAAAGGGACTGAGTATTTTCTTCCTCCGTATGGAATACTATAAAATATACTGGAGATGAGTATTTCTTTTTTTATAGGTAAGTTAGTCTCTGACTTACCCTCACAAATTAGGCTCTCATAAAAGTTGTTTCTCCTGAGAATACGAGAACAGAATGTCCTGGTATAAACTGGTTTCTTTTACCTTCCTCTGGTTTAAAAAAAAAAGAAAGGATGTTTGTACAAGATTCACTAGAAGATAATAAAAAATTTAAAAAAAAAAGATTCACTAGAAGACCTGGTAATTAAAATTCACAAAGTGTGCCTCCATCCCCATAACTGAAATTTTTTAACTTTCAGAGTTAAAAAATTTTAGAGGTATCTTCAGAGTCTCCAGAAATCCATTAATTATAATTCAAGTTTTCCTACCTCAGCACTAGTTCTCAGAGGTTTCTGGTTAGAATTTAATGCCCTGATTAGTTCTATCTGTGTATACTTGTAGCTATAGTTTCAGGAACAGCATTTGACACTGTGATCACAGTCCAGTGACATCAAAATTTCTTGACAGCTCTGGGGATGCTGGTTTTTAAAAAATTTGTTCTGTGTTTTATGTGTTAAGATGGAATAGAAACTTTTAGTTTGGATCTAGCATGTGAGGAACTTAGAACTTTGTTTCATTGTGTTTTAAAAGTGTTTGTTTAAATTGATGAGGCAACGAATAGAATTCAAATCAGTGGAATAAAATTAATGTTAAAACATGCAGATAAATGTCAATTTGCATAACCATGCTAAGATTTTCAGAAAAATGAAAATGATTTGAGTTTGTCTATCTGTAATAGAAGAATGTATATAAATTAAGAGACTGACAACCCCTACCACCGCCCCCCCCCAGCCCCAAGAACTGTAATTCTAAAGACCAGGAGTTTAGGAGAATTGAAAGTGTAGTGCCAGTCTGAATTCAAACACCTGAAAGCCTGGAAAACCAATAGTGGGGTACTATGCTGAAGACCAGCAGACTCTACAACCAGTAATAGTTGGTGTTTCAGCTGAAATCTAAAGATAGGAAATAAGTTATTTCTAAAAACAGTCAGGCAGGAAGAATTCTTGCTTGCTTGGGAGAAAGATCAGTCATTTTGTTTCTTTGTTTCCTGTTATAAAGATTTTAAATTATTTTGGGTACCATGATTTATAATACTGTTAATGATAGCGTTTCATGCCAACATGTTCCAACACCACACCCTCCACCAGAGAGTTTGCTTCTCTCCTCCAGTTTATTTATACAACTTGCAGCCCATTACTCTCTCTAAGGGGATTTGGGGCTCCGTCCAATAATGATTTAATAAAAGTATACCACATAAATGTTAATCTCATACAAAACAAATAAAAGCCTTCACAGGCACACCCAGAATGGTTTATCCAAATATATTAGCGCCTTATGGTCAAGGTGATGCATAAGAACAGCCATCACAACCATATGGAAATAAGACTAGTCCTTCCTCAGAATCTAGTTTCAGAATTAGCTCCAGGTTGTTTTGTTTTCATTGGCACTTTCCCTTCCTGTGCTTCAAAATCCATGCCTAAAAGTTGCCTAAAACATGCCTAAAAGTTGTCAGTATTTTAAGAAAGTGGGTTCCAGGCAGCATCAGCGACAGCAGAGAAATCTCACTTCTAGAAATGGGGGTGAGGCTGACAACATTGACTGCTAGGAAAGTCAATCATTCCTTTGCAGAAACATTTAAGTAAAATGAAGTTTAATAAGTCAGAACCATGTGGAACATTAATGTGTTGAATGTAGTAAGGCATTCAAGCACACACTCATACACTGTATCACTATATCACTGTCACCCCATTGTTCATCGATTTACTTGAGCGGGCACCAGTAACGTCTTCATTCCACCCAGTCTGAGATTTTAGCACCCTCTCCTTATTCATTTTCCTCAACGATTGGAGGCTCTTTTTGGGGTCGTGGGAATGAGACCTTTATTGTTACTGTATTTGGCATATTCAATATGCCACGGGGAGCTTGTCAGGCTCTTCCATGCGGGTGGGATACTCTTGGTAGCTTGTCAGGCTCTCGGAGAGGCAGTGGGATAGTGGAGGTCGGCTGCCGGGAATGGATTCCTCAGGGTGGGGAGGGCTCTCACCCACCCTGCTCTGGGACACTCCTGGTGCGGAGTCCGGTGGCATGGTTATGCGGACCCCATTTTATGCTCCCTTCCAGTGAAGCAGCCGTGAGTTCTGGAGGGTGGTGGAGGATGCATAAATCCCTCTGGAATGTTAACGTTCCATCACTATAGCCAACTATCCAGAGCTTTGTGTTCTCATTTTTCTGAGCTACACCTCACGGTGCTCAGGTGTTATTCCTGACTCCGTACTCTGGAATTATTCCTGGCAGATTTGGAGAACCATATGCAATGCCAGGTATCAAACCCACAGCAAGCACCTTACCCACTGTACTGTGGCTTTATCTCTATACATACTTTAAGCCCAGCTTCTCTCACAGGTATATCACTAAATTTGAGAGTTCAAATTTACCTACATCTTTACCGACATGCTGCTTATTATTCAAAGGAAAAAATAGGGGTCCAGAGAGACAGTACAGCATGGGGGCACTTGCTTGCACCCGGCCAACCTTGTTTCAATCCCAGCAGCCCAAGCATCACAAAATATACACATATAGGTAAATAGGATATATAAATTTTGACTACCAAAGGCTAAACCTGTAACAAAAGAAAATTTTAAAATTTCAATTGGATTCACACTGTGTCAGAGTTGGAGGGAATATTCCCATGACAGGGATAAAAAATTAGCTGACATTTATCTTCTGTGACAATGAAGATATGCCTTCAACGTTCTCAAAGAAAACTGTTTTCAACTTACATATCTTTAATCAAGTATAAAGACAAATGCAAATATTCTCAATTTTGTAAGGAATCAAATTTTTCATCCTCTGTTCTCTTAAGTTATATTCACAAGTAAATTCTCAAGAAGAGAGGTGTAATGTCTTCAAATTCTCCAGAAGTACAGTGAAGAAGTGTCGAAGTGTCTTTGATCTTGAAACTGCTCACTCTAACACCCAAAGCTCCAGTTCAGGTGCTAGGTGCAGAGGGCACAGAGGAAATGGGGGAAAATCCTTAATTCCTTCCTGCATCTAAAGAAGAAATGTTTCACTTAGAACTGCTTCATAAGATGAGATTTTTATAGACAATTTAGTTTAAAGAAAGAATTCTTTAGCTTTAAAACATTTGGCAATTCTTGTATCAGACGACCTGAAGAGTCTCTAAACCTTCAGTACTTCATAGTCTATAGGCACAGGAAAGTTTAGTTTCAATGACAAAAACATGTTGAAATATGCAGTGACCAAGTTCATTTTTTTCAAACTAACTATCATATCCTTCATCAAAATTAAAGAACTCTTTCAGAGATGGGTCATAATTTCTCTCAGCATGCTTGAGCCTCTTTCTGTTTAGAGGTTCTTTAGTGGTATTTTTTCCCTTCTTTTCCTTTGTCTTCTTTTTTTTTACAGCAGAAATCCTGAGGAAAACAATTCAATGCTGTGAAAACAACCAAGGGCTAGGAACCAGGAAATCTGGCAGCTAACTCTAATTGCATTACCTTAACCAAGATGGTTAATCTCTGTAAGTCTTGATTTTTTTCCTTGCATAAATAAAATTGGATTATTTTTAGTTCAAATAGAAAGCTGAGTTCCATGTAGAGCAGAAGAAACACTGCTATAAATCTAAATTCAATGTAAAAATACACTTTAAAAAATATATAACTTTTTAGCAATATTGAAACCTGCCCTAATAAGGGGTAGGTTAAGAGCTGGACTCAGTATTAAAACTAGCAACACCTCTGGGCACGAGCTGTTGAGTAAACATGAGCTAGTATGAATTAGCTAGTATGTTCCAGTTTCTGCTTATTTTGTCCTTTCCTGAAAAACCTATACAAGAAGACATCATGTAAACAGCCCCCTCAATCAGGAATCTTACTTCAAATTTACAGGACAAAAACATGACTTGTAACTAATCTCTGAACACAGATAACATCGAGGCATACTTCTGAAGAACAGACCACAATAAATATTGTTGACCACCCCTAGCACCTTCCAGCTTAGAACAGATCCTTCTTTTCCTATAAAAGCTGCTTCTTGTGACAGAGGAGTCACATCTCTTAGTCTTGGAGTGCTAAGACTACCATTTTCCAAATTGCCTCCTGCATTGAGAAAGTTTTGTCTTGCTCCATCATTCTGTCTTTCAATTAACTGACCCTGTTGACAGTGGAACTGTGTCTTCATGATTTAGTGGTCACTGTCATCCCGTTGCTCATCAATTTGTTTGAGCAGGCACCAATAACGTCTCTCATTGTGAGACTTATTGTTACTGTTTTGGGCATATCCAATACACATGGGTAGCTTGCCAGGCTCTGCCGCTAGGGCTAGATACTCTCGGTAGCTTGCCGGGCTCTCCAAGAGGGGCCGAGGAATTGAACTCGGGTCAGCCGCGTGAAAGCAAATGCCCAACCACTGTGCTATCGCTCCAGCATGATGACAATAATTAAAATCAAGGGGAAAAAAGAACACTCCAGGCTCTTCAAAATGCCTATTGGCTTGCCTCTAGGTTAACCAGTTAACCTAACCAGTTTTATTGTTATGAACAAGATAGTCATGAAATAGCTGCAGTTTAAACCATTTTACAGCTTCTTTTGGTCACATATGCGGTCACAAAACACTGATATGCATAGGGTTTTTAGATCTAACCTAAAGAACTAGGAGAGTTTGAGAGTACACCTGGTGACATAAAAATCACAGAAGAACTTTGGCTGGGTTACAAAAAGATTTATGATCAGAGAGCTTGCATGTTTCTCCAGGAATTACCAAGACAAGTTTCAATGTCTAAAATGTGGGCCGAAGTGAATTGGCTTGTCCAGCCTTCCATAGGCATGGAAATGCCAAAGTGGGTCAGGGAGTTCCAAGATTAAAAATTCTTCCAGATCATGAATTCCTTTGTGTTGCTTAACCAAATGTTTAACGATTTTAACTCGGCTCTTCTTATTTTAGCTGCTACAAATATTTAAGGTCCAGGCCCTTCACATTGCAACCTCTGTATTTTTAAAGAATAATATTAGAACTGCAAGTTAAGTAATCCCATATCCCTTAAGCTATTTTTCAGTTCCTCCCCTATGACATGATAAAGAGTAAGGTTAGTTGGAAGGAGAGGGACAGACATAGAATGATCTTTCTCTTAAGTGAAATATAAAGAAATATAGTAGAGGAACATCAAATACCCAAAGGCAATAGAAACTGAGAATTGGTCTTTAAGCAGGAAGCTTACCACAGGGTGGGGTGAAATATGTATGTGTGAGGGTGGATGAAGAGGCAGGTACTGGGACCATAGTAGGGGGAAGTAGATACTCTGGTGGAGGGTGTGGTGCTGGAATGTTTTATGTATGAAACCCTACCATTAACAGTAGTGTAAGCCACCACAGTGACTAAAACAAAAAGAAATTTTAAATAACATTTGATCAATTTTAAAAACTAAGAGGAAAAAAGGAAGATGAGATTCAAAAGGAATGGATAGAGTAATAATAAAGGTAAAGTGAGAGCCCTTAGAACAGCTGTGGAACCGCATTCTATCATTTCACAAAGTAAAGTCTCAGAAATAGACTGATTAGTGGGGGAATTGTGTTAGCTTTTCACGTTGCCATTAAAGACATTGAATAAACCTAAAAAGTGGCAGAGATCTTAGCATAAGCAACCATGACAAATTCATAGAAAGGGTATGTTTGACACCGAAGAATGTGTGATTGTATCTTTGAGATAATAACTGTTCGTTAAGTGGAAAATAGAATTAAAAGTGTTACTACATAAATCATATTTTTCTCATCTCACTGCAGACAAGTGAAACTTTGACAAAGAAAAATACTCTTCCTTCAAGACCTGGTATTTGAGAACCACTAGACTAAATCCCTGTCATGAAATTAAACAGAAGAGCACAAGTTGCTGCAAGCAGTGGGCAGTTTCTTAGTGTTCCATAGGAAACATCCTGGCTTTGGTAAATCTTCATAGTGAGCAGAGCCTTCTTAGTTTGACTCCATCAAGAAGTGACAGCACTTTTAAAGGAAAAAAAAACAAGAACCGTTGCCATGCTTTGAGTAGATATAATTGACTTTCATATATTGATCTTGTACTCTGCGATTTTGCTGAATTTGAGTATATATTGAAACTTTTCCCCATTTTTATTGAGGCACTATGTTTTATAATACTATTAACAACAGTTTAATGAATGCAGGGTTCCAACAAAACACTCACAGTAACAGTGTCCTCTTCCCTCAACCAGGTCCAAGGACTGCTCATATCTACCCCTCACCCCTAGGTAAACTCAGTTCAGAAGTGTTCCTTTTTTTATTTCTCAGTGTGGGGTTTTTAATAGCCTCTCTCTCTATTAGATAGATAGATAGATAGATAGATAGATATGTATATAAGATAGATAGATAGATAGATAGATAGATGTGTATATAAGTATATATATATGTGTATATATGATTACATTATGTGCAAATGAATTTTATTTCTTTCTAATCTTTGAGCTTTTATTTTTTTTCTTGATTATCCAGTTAAAATGACTGAGACTTGATGATGAACAGCTTTGTATAACAGTATATGTCATAGTGATTTAATAAAATATTTCGGGGGAAAAAAATCCACCTCCTAGCACAATGATGATTGAAGTGGCAAGCAGAAATAGCCTAGTCTTGTTCCTGTTTTTAAGGAAAAATACTTCAGTCTTTCATCATGAACTGTGCTTTTAACTATAGGCTTTTCGTAGATGACCTTTGTCAGTTGATAAAGTTGCCTTCTATTTCTAATTAGTTGAGTTTTTTAAATTATGAATTAACATATGTTTCAAGTGCTTTTTCTGTATCTATTGAGATGATCTTTTAATCCATTAAGACCATGTGTTTTACATTAATTTACTTTTATGTATTGAATCAGCTTTGCATTCCCAGTATCATTCCCAGTATTAATCAATATATTGGGACTATCCCAGTACAGACTCCATCTTACATGACCAATTCAGGTTATCTGCGTTCTGTTAGACTTCTCACATATATGTTTCTAAAAGAATCAGTCTGTATTTTTCACTTTTTGTAATTAGTGTTTTATTTGGCATTAGGGTAATTCTGATCTCTTAAAATGAATTATGGAATGGTCTTTAATTCCATAATACTGATGCAGGAAACAGTAGACAGGAGCAGCAGAATAATCTCAAAATGAGATATAGAAAAAAAATAACCACAGAAAATGACTCACATGACTTGATAGCTAATTTTAGGTGAGGAAAAACTGAAATTTAATATTAATTATAGGGCGCTGCAGATCCAGTCTGAGTCAGCCATATGCAAGTAAAGGGCACTAATCACTGTATATCTTCAACTAATATTGACTTCTTTGAATATAACAGACGAAATGATATTGTTAACTCTCCCTCTTTGTCCTGTTCCCTTTGCTTTTTCAGTAACAGAGTTTTAGCTGGACACATAGCTATGCAGCTAATGCCTCCATTTCACAGCCACCTTGACTTATGTGTGACCTAGTTTCTGTCCAATATGAGATGAGAAAGTTGGTCTACAATTCACAGGTCATAACCTTCCAAAGATAAAAATATGCTATTCCAGTTCAAATGTGAAAGTGATTATGAGCATTGGGTCAGCCACCATATATCAGAAAATGGAAGTCAGGCCAACTCCAACATTACTGATTTTCATTAATCCTTTAACTCAGACCATTAAAAATGAGAGAAATAAATTTTCATCTTATTTGATGAACTCATAGTTGGTCTTTATTAGAGCAGCTAAATTAGCATCCTAACAACTATAATCTTTGTCTAAAAGTCCAAGTTTTAAAATTCATTATTAAATACAAATAATTTTATCTAACAGACTGAAACTTTCAGCTGAAGTCATGAATTTGATTTCACAAAACAAATAAACAAGAAAACCAGATAATAACCTTTGCAGAATATGACCTTAGTATGGTTTTGGGACAGGTGTGAGATTTGGAGGTACTAATATTTTCCTCTATCTTGAATATACTAAGGTATATTTTTTCCATACCTCTACCAAATTAGTTTATATCAGAACCAAAGCTAAAAATCCATATAATAAAATTCTGTTTAAATTTTCAGCCCTCATTGTACTGGACTGATCAACATTTGATACATTATGTATTTTCTCACTTTCAAACACTTTACCTGGCTTCCAGAATAATGACCTTTCCTGAATTTCCTGTTCTTAGTAGCTGTGATTTTTTCAGACTCATTTTTTTTTCTCATGTGTTGTAAGAACACATCTCAATATTTGGAGAGATGCCTTTTCTTTCTACAGTTCAATGACTTGCTGAACTTACCCCATCACTTGGCTTTAAACAATTTATAGATACTGCAACTCACACTTTTTCTTTCCAGCTGACTAGAATGTACAAGGACCTGGGAAGGACAGGAAGCCTTGTCCGTTTTCCTGGTGCATCTTCAGAGAACTGGATAAGCCACTTGTTAGTGCTGGAAATAAGTGTTTGTTGAATGAATAATTAAACTAGAAGCTGCTTTGTTTTATAAATAATCTCTTGAAAGCTCTGAATATTTACATTCCTCTTGAAAGTCTTTGTTGAGAACAAGAAAAGCCATATCCTTGCTCAGCACACCAAGCATCTGCAGTATAAATTTCATCTATAAATTTCTTAGGGAGCAGCCGGACAGTCTTTCTCTCGCTCTCCTTGGCCAGTGATGCAGAGGCTGAGATGACAAGGTCTCCTGTTGGTTTAAAGAATTTACAGCTCCAAGGAACACGAACTGATATGCCAAGTCAATTAAAGGCCTAAAGAAAATTAGTTCTTATTAGTATTCAGCTCTTCCTGTCTGTGAATCCTAATCCCCAATGCAAACTCTTTTAGAGATCATAAAGAATGCTCACAGATCAGCATTGTCAAGGGTGTTTACAGGGTCTCTTTTGCTTCTGAGTGTATTTAACAACCAATTACTCTCTGTGGGATTCAAAGGCACTCAGAAAATGGTGCATATATTTAATTAGAAAAATTATCAATTAAATTCAGGCTTAGTAAGGCCTACCACAACCTGCATTTATAATAGCAAAACTGAACCAGGACCTGCAATTAGTTTTCTCCTAAAAGTCCATGAACAAGTATAATCAAATCTTGTATATGTGTTGAATGACCTTTGAGTAGCAGTTGAAACTGGATGTCACTATACGTATTTTTTTTGGTGTCAATGTGTTTAAATGTTTCCTGAAAATGTATTTATAAACAGAGAAAAAAAAAAGACTACTCCAGAGAGAATACTTCACATGTAGAAACTGAATTCCCAGAATTGGCATCTTCAGACCTTATATTTGACAGATTATGGCTAATGTATCTGTTTGGGGCTCTACAGACCTATTTCCCACATCCAAGAAAAGAGGCTATAAAGAAGTAGTATAGTAGAAATAACTGGCTACTTCTGCAAGCAACATCCATTTCCATCTTCTTCCTTTTAAAATAATTAAGTTTGGGTTCAGGTAATCAGTCTTCTCCTGCACATAACTCAAGAGGAAAATTAATCCCTTCTCAGCTTTAAAAATAGAACCTGTTTCATCTAAACTACAGTTCATCAAATCTTTCCTGTAAATGGATGCACAGTGAATAGTTTTGGGAGGCAATTTTTAAAACTTTTGATTTGGTTTTTATAACCCTTTAAAAATGTAAATATTCATATATCCCACTGATTTATAAAATAATAACAAAATTAAAAGACCATTAAGAGTTATAGTATAGGTAAGGTACTTGTTTTGCTTAAAGCCAGTCAAGGTTTGATCCCCTGCATCTTATATGATATCCCAGAGTATAGCCAGGAGTGATATGTGAATATAGCCAGGTGTGGCCCAACCCCCAATCCCCAAAATAATTAAAAATCCCCAATACTTTTTTTTAGCCTAAACATTTCTACAAGCTGGATTTTACTTGTATAGGTCATAGATTTTAAACTTCCTGACTATGCAGTCAAAGTTAAATTCCCTTTATCAGTTTTAGAAGAAGGCATGGGATCCAATCCCAGTCAATTGAAATTTTGAAAAAAATTACTGAAGACTCTTAAGAAGAGAGTGTATTTCCTGCTCTCTCTTCCCCTAAAGAAATGACTAAAGTCATTTTGACAGAGAAACCAAATCAGAAGCAGAGCCAGGGCACCAAAGGAAGTGAAACAATAACTAGATCTGCCCATTGCCAAAAGTTCAACCTCCAACGAACTCTTTAGCTCTGTGAAATAGTAATTTTAGTCACTGTGTAAGACAGTTTGAATCAGTATTTGCAGTTACCTACAGCCTTAAAATTCTAGTAGATTCAAATGGTAATGAATTCAGGCAATGAACGGAAAAACAAAGAATATTTGGAAGCATGAACTGGCAGAAAATAGTTCCTCAGCTCTCTATATACTGCCCTTCTCTTTGTCTTCTTGAACCCTTTCTCAAATGCCAATCATTAAGCCTATGTGAATGGGTATAAATTATCTTGATTTTTTTAATCAAAGGACTTTAGATGTAAAGGAATCTTTAGGTATAATTTACTTTAATACTTTCAACAATAGGTGGACCAGGGACCACAAAGGGGTAATTTGTCCTTAAATTATACAGTTTTGGGATGGCAGAGGTGTGATTAGAAACAAGGCCTTGTATTCATCTTTATCTACTGAAACAAGTGATGCAGTGTATACTCCAGGAATGCATTAAGTGCTTATCATGAAAACCTAGAAATTAAGATTTTCCCTTGACTAGACAGAGGTTTCATTATACATAGGTATAAAATTGCCACATCTGTGTATTAGTGTACTCCAAAGAAAAAGAACCAAAAGAATTAGAGAGAGGATAAGAGAAATCATGACAATCCAAAAATCTATTGTAAAGCTAAATGCCCAGAATCTTAGTACCAGTCCAAATGCTGACAGGTTTAAAACCTGGGAATTGCTGATGTTTCAGTTTGAGACAAGAAAAAAGCAATGTAGCAGTTAAAAGGCAATCAGGCCAAAGAGACTCCTTCTGACTTACAGGAGGATCAACCCTTTTGATCATTTTTAGACCTTCCCTCATTGAATAAGACACACCCACACAGTAAGTAAAATTATCTGCTTTACTCTTAAATGTTCATCGAATTCAGAATTGTCTCTTAAATTTACCAAGAATAGTGTTTGACCAAATATGTGGGTACCCCCTTTGTCACAACTTTTGACAGATTTATGTCAAAAAGTTGACATGAAAGCAGCCATTGCCACTTAATACTTGCTTGCATTGCAGACCACAACACCCTAAAGGAGAGAGAGAGTAAAAGAGAATGCACCTGCCACGGAGGTTGTAAGGGAATGGGGGGAAGAGGGGGGAATGGGAGGGATACTGGGAACACTGGTGGTGAAGAACGGACACTGGTGGAGGGATGGGTACTCGTTCATTGTATGACTGAAACATAAGCACAAAAGTTTGTAAGTCTGTAACTGTACCTCACGTTGATTCATTAAAAATAATTAAATTTAAAATTTAAAAAAATAGCTACCGCTGGATTTGGGGGATTTATAAGTCTAGATAAAAGTAAGGAAGAGCTGTGTATGCAGCTCCCCATATATCTTAATGCTACATCTATGGAAACAACCTTGGCTCAGAGGCAATGGAGGGTTGTGAGCCACAGGACGAAGAGGTACCAAGACCCCCTTTCCAAGTCTATTCTTTTTATATTGGGGAAAACATGGATTAACTAGAAATTTTCTTGAAAGCTTTGTTTGCAATGGAGATATAAATCCTGACACTTAGGAATAAAACTGAAAAAAAATGAAAAATAATTATGACTTAAAGAACTTTACTCTTAAATAGCAGAAAGGACTTTGGAAATGTAGAGTATTATTATAATAACACCATCTTTTATGATTTTCCCAGAAATCAAGGGTCCTCAAATTCCTATGACAGACACCAAGTTTCATTCCCCCAAATCTTTTGTCCACTAGTTTAAGAAGATCTAATGAGCAAGGAAGGGGGAAAACATAATAGAAAAAATTTCTCCTTACAGTATTTATCAAAAAACAGAACTTTTTGCTAAATCAGGATTGTAAATATCATTAAATATTAAAGATTTATGGTAGGGGGAAAATAGATGCTAACACCAAACATTCTTAATGTTCAAAAATTAAAATAATAGATTCAAAAAGAGGAGTTCTATATATGTCACATAGACTAATAGTTTTACAAAAATTAGAATCCATGTCAGCACTTTCTAATGAGAAGTGAAAGGCTAATGAGGAACTCAACTATTTAAAAAAATCAAGAGAGATCCCATGAAAATGAAATGTCTCTATATTTGTGACCTTAAATAAAATTTTCTCTGAAACTTCTGGAGAATGAGCAGAAATTATTTTTAGGTTAGGAACATTTTTCTATTTCATCACCAGGGCTGATGTTTAAGAGATTTTTTTTCTGGATAACAAATGGCGCAAAGAATATAATTCAAGGCAGAAAGGCTTGGCCATTATTTGATAGTGCAGTTCTATGACTTGTACCAGCAGTGCTATGAGCGAGAACACCCAATAAGACCACAAGTACAACACACCTGAGCAGCAATATCCTGTTTTTAAAAAATTGAAGCAAAGTTGGTTAATTACTGTACTTTCAGATCAAATCTGGTTACACCCTTCTAAGCGAACAACCTTCTTTTTAACAAATATTATACTCGAAAATCTCCCTGAAGTGGGCGTGGATCCCCATCTTACCTGTAGATTCATCTCTCCACCTTCAGCCAAATGAAATAAAGGGAGCTAACCTCCAGTGATCTCTTTCAGAACTGTGGCAAGGAGCACAAAGATCCAAAGCAAAGTATTTGAAGTTATTATACATTTAAGACAAAAGGGGGAGAAGTAGAAATGCCCAGTGTCTTTGTGTCATGACCATTGCCAAGAAACTAGATTGCATAACTTAACAGAATTAGTCTCTCCAGAAAAATTAGCACCACCATAACCAGCAGACATAGCACAAACCCCAAGACAAGGGGAAGAGAACGTAAGGGGTCAGTCAGGGATCTTAGCTGATGGTTTCTCAAGCCAACTCTATAAATTATAAATGAGGGAAAGAAGTCTTTTGTGATTTTACTCCTTAAAATAGTTATTAATAAGGTCAAAGACTTCCCCATACTAAAACCTCACACTAATACAAGGTGCAATTACCCTTTCTTCTCTTTGTTGTTCACTCTTTAAAAAATAATGTAATATGTCCTGGTTTTGATCTTTCTTTGAGAATGTAGAATTCAGAGGAATAGATCAAGTTGTCTAATATTAATTAAGAGGCCTGACTTAAGAGGTAAGTTTGTCTTTCTGGTTTAAAAATAATTGAGGAAGAGGAAAAAGAGAAGGAAAGGCAATCTTAAAAATGCAGTAAATTATTTTCATTTGTTATTTTTACTACAATTAAAAAAATTCCTGGACACCTGTAAAGTGCCAGACATTTCATAATAAATAACAGTGAATATGTACATATGTAAGCAATCACTATACTACATATGTAGTGCTAAAAATATCCTTTAATTTAGAGACATTGTAATTTAAAATATATTTTTAAATGGCTCCCAAATAGCTCCTTATGATTCTAATCATTTTTCAGAATAAAAACATAAGAAGAAAACAGAACTACAGCTCATTTTTGCTTTACTAATTCTGGACTGCAAAGGAAATGTCTTTTCTATGTCCCATTGTTTTCCTGATGGCCAATGAGTGTTATTCCCCTGAGAAGATACCTGAGAGAGGCTGTTAAGAACCCTCAACAGAAGGGGCTAGAGCGATAGCACAGCGGGTAGGGTGTTTGCCCTGCACACAGCTGACCCGGGTTCGATTCCCAGCATCCCATATGGTCCCCTGAGCACCGCCAGGAGTGATTTCTGAGTGCATGAGCCAGGAGTAACCCCTGTGCATCGCTGGGTGTGACTCAAAAAGAAAAAAAATTAAAAAAGAATAATAATAATAAAAAAAGAACCCTCAACAGGGACTGGAGCGAGAACACAGCAGATAGGGCATTTGCCTTGCACGCGGCCGACCCGGGTTCAATTCCCAGCATTCCATATGATCCCCTGAGCACCACCAAGTGTAATTCCTGAATGCAGAGCCAGGAATAATCCCTGTGCATGCCAGGTGTGATCCCCCCTAAAAAAAAAAACCCTCAACAAGAAAGGTGTTATGAACAGCCTATGTGTAGGAGTGTAGGACAGTCTAAGTCCCTGTATATATTGTTGCCGTGTTCCTTCTGAAAAGAACAAGATATGAGGTCTCTTACTTGTTGACCAGTTAGGTTTTAAATGATGGACAAGGCGGGATAAGATCCTCTTCTAGAAAAAGAGGTTAATGATAATTGACAAAGCATATCCAAGTCAAACTTGAGGTCAACCAGTATTTTAGGGATTGGTGAAGGTTGTACAGGAAAATAAAACTGAAGGAAATCAGTTTCTTTCCATCCATGAGGTAAGGATATTGCCTCACACAGTAAACCTGTGTCTCATAATCCAGTCAACGAAGAAGCTTAGGTTATGTATAGAACACCAACATCATATTTTATTGCTCGTCCTGTCAGACTATTTCACATATTACAAAATTTTCTGGGACTTAAAAGGAGGTTGTCGGGGGCTGGAGTGATAGTACAGCAGGTAGGGCGTTTGCCTTGCATGTGGCCAACCTGGGTTCAATTCCTGGCATCCCATATGGTTCCCAAATCACCGCCAGGAGTAATCCCTGAACATTGCTGGGTGTGACCCAAAAAGAAAAAAAATGAGGTTGTCTGACCACATTCCTCAGAATGGTATCAGAGGTCAATCACTCTCAAAAACGCAAGAGCCCTATTCAGAGCAGAAATGTTTCTCTGGTATGGAGAGGCTGGGGCCTGGTATCGTTAACCATGTTCTCAGTGACTCAGAACAAATACAAAAGGTCTCAAAACCTTTTCTGATAAAGAGATGATTACGGTGCCCATTCCAGTTGCTACTGAGTAATTTTCAGTCTCCCTTCCTGTCTGCCTTCTTATCTCACTCAGGAGCTATTCCCTAACCCATATAAATATAATATAATATAATATAATATAATATAATATAATATAATATAATATATAATAAATTGCTTTTCCCCTGAACCCAACCCATTCCTCTGTTCTTGGGATGTCTTTTTTGACTTGTTCCGTTTATAAAATAAAATGGAATAGTAACAACCCACTTTCTGGCATTACATCATAATTTAACAACCTAAAAAATGCTTTATGTCCAGGATCTCTGATGCACTGAAATGAGATCTTTATCTCTGTCCTCAATTTTCCAAGTTTGAGTTTTAAAATGAAAGGCCTTTGGAGCTGGAGAAATAGTATAGCAGATAAGGTTCTTGACTTGCATACACCCAACCTAAATTCAATCCCTGGCACCCTACATTGTCACTCACCAAGGAGTGATTCCTGAGCACAGAGCCAGGAGTTCATTTCTGAGCATTGCCAGGTATGCTCCCTCAACTCCCCCCCCAAAGAAAAAGAGAAAAAAGAAAGAAAAACTTTAAGATTCTGGAGAAGTACAAAATATTTTCTTGCCCTTGCTTTCCACAGTTGGCCAAAGGCAAGGGTGTCCTGTTGCACTTGTTCTGATAGAGCATTTTAAATGTGATTCTCACTCCTACGTATACATTAGATTCATCTGGAGAAGTTTGTAAAAAATGTAATGTGTCCCAGCTGTAGTTTTTCCGATTCAATTGATGTGAGCTGGATTCTAAGCAACAATCATTTTTTTAAATGACCCCTCATGTCGTTGTGATAAACAACTCATGTTCGGAGCTGCTGCTAACTTCACAAAGTCTGGCTGCACAGAAGTCAGAATTCTATGTTCTTCTCTGAGAATAGTGGTTCAGAGACATTTCCTTGATTCATGAACTTGTCTTGCCTGTCACGTACATTTTCATCACAATTGACTTAAACTGATGCTACTCTGACTCATTTCAAAAGAAAAAAAAAGTCTAAATTCCATTTCAGGTAGATCTAAACAGCTACAACAAAGCACATTCTACCTGTCAGCTCATTCTGACGTGTCATCTCATTCAATCTTCACCAAAATTTTGAGGTAAACAAGCAGACGTATTCTCCCATTTTATTATTATTATTTTTAGGACACACCCAGCAGGGCTCAGGGCTTACGTCAGCTCTGTGCTCAGGGATCATTCCTGGCAAGGCTTGGAGGACCATAGGGGATGTTGGGATCAAACGCAGGTCTTCTGTGTGCAAGGCAAGTGCCTTACCCACTGTAATATCACTCCAGCCCTATATTCTTCCATTTTAAACTAGAGGAAATGAAGGCCTAAAGAGAGGGAGTGATTCCCTAGAGGCACATTGGGGGGAAATGATAGTATTGGGTCTAGAGACAAGTCTCCTATTTTAGTCAGATCTTCTTGGCCCCACCAGTTCTACCCACAGCCACAAATCACCCAATACTGCCACTTGTCTGCTGCGCTTCTCAACCTGAAGGTGCATGCAAATCACCTGGGAATCTAATTCACTGAGATTCTCTAATTCTAACCTTCTGTGAGTTATGCCAATCCTGCATTTCCATGGACTTTTGCAAATCCTAACAAAAATCACAAAACACATCCCTTCCAGTGAAACAGAAGAAAAGAATTCAACTGAACTTCACTTGTCTTCTAGAAGATTGTGAGACAACACATACTTATTGAAACAAATCATCAGATCCTTGGCAGTTCTGTTTCTGGCTAGAAAGTGTATTATTCTTTTGGCAGCCAGATGATGATTGTGCTCATGTCTGGAATCAGATCAACAGCTAGAGTTGCAGCAACCACTGGCTATTATTCTTTCTCTCTTCCTCTCTGTCATGCTTCTAGTTCTCAGGCCAGCAGGATGGGCCCCATGGGGCAACTGGGCCATCTGGCCATGCAGCTGGCTTGGGCTTCTGAGTCTGAGAACACAATGGTGATTCACTGTGCAATTCAAGTCCTTAGATGACATCTACAGTTCCTGGAAATAAACTGTCAGAAACTGTTACATTGACAAAGAGTTTTGTTTTGAAGCTTGTTAAAATTGTGCTGTATTGGACATATATTTTTTAAGTTTGTACTTATTTTTAAAATAACTTAATTATTAAATGCTTTTGCTCTAAGAGAACTTACTAGAAAGCAAAGAGGACAAGGATTTTAAAGACTTGGGCCCAGTTCTAGTTTTTCTGTGGACTAGACAACTTGGTAAAAAAAGTAAAGATCTTTACAAAGCTAAATGATGAAATTAGGAGCTCCCAGGAATCTTCATTAGCTCTAATATTCTTTGAATTGGTAGCTATATTTTTATAAAATAGGAGATGAAATGACTTCAGAGAAATTTGTCTTTTCCCTTTCTATTTATATGTGTCTCCCTCTGCTTTTCAATTACTCCTTAGTATCTTCAATAATTTCCCACTATGATATTGAACCATAAAATCCTAAAATATCATTTAAAGAAATTATCTTTTCAAGAAACTACTCATTTATTCATTTTTACATGATACAATTTTAAAAGGTACTATTGATAATGCACACCTATGTTTTACCACAAGAGACAGCACTCCTATTCCAATTCACTTGTATTTTCCCTCCTATTCCATTCACTCCTCCCTTTGCTAGTATTTTCATAAGCATATACTTTTACATTCATGGGTTTGTTAAAGGATACTGTTTAGAAATAACACTTTATTATTTCCCTCTATGTATTATTTTTTTTCAGTTATCTCTAACCACCTTCTCATGTTTCCTATAACTTGCCAGTTTCTTATTTTCCCCAAGGAAAAAAGTGTGCCAGAGAAAAGGCAAAACTACCATCCCTCTATTATTTATTTATTTATTTACTTATTGCTTTCTGTTTTTGTTTTTGTTTTTTATTTCATTGAATCACCGTGAGATAGTTACAAGCTTTCATATTTAGGTTACAATCTCACAATGATCAAACACCCATCTCTCCACCAGAGCACATTCCCCACCACCAATATCCCTGGTATACCCCCACTTTCCCACCCTCCCTCTGCCTCTAAGGCAGACAATATTCCCCATACTCTCTCTCTACCTTTGGGCATTATGGCTTGCAACACAGACACTGAGAGGTCATCATGTTTGGTCCATTATCTACTTTCAGCATGCATCTCCAACTGGTTCTTCCAGCCATCATTTTGTTAGTGATCCCTTCTCTATTCCATCTTCCTTCTCCCCTCCGCTCATGAAGCAGTCTTCCAGCTATGAAGCAATCCCCCTGGCCCTTGTATCTACTGTCCTTGGGTGTCGGCCTCATGTGATGTTATTCTGTACTCCACAAATGAGTGCAGTCCTTTTATGTCTGTCCCTCTCTTTCTGACTCATTTAACTTAGCATGATACTCTCCATGTCTATCCATTTATAAGTAAATTTCATGACTTCATCTCTCCTAACAGCTGCATAGTATTCCATTGTTTAGATGTACCAAAGTTTCTTTAACCAGTCATCTGTTTCAGAGCACTCGGGTTGTTTTCATATTTTCACTATTGTGAACAGTTCTTATTGCCTTCTGTTTAAAAATGTATGAGAAAGTCTTCAAGATCCTTGACTAGGAAGAATTTCCTTCAACCCTGAAGCTTATGGAGAGCAAACTCTACATCAGAGAACAGGTTTCTTGACCTCAATTCCTGATTCAACCTAGATGGGAGTACAATGTCACCCCATGGAAAGCAGCCTCTGTAGGTTGCACATAGGTCTGTGAAACTAGAGACAGTTTTACCTAACATATTCCTGCCCTAAAACGAGCATGGAAGTGGCTGAGACTTACTGTTCTTGAAAGGTATACAGAAGCAATGGACGTGGACAGGTATAGGAGAACTTGTGAGACATACCCACAGTCCGCATTGAAAAAGATCCAGAAATGTGACACAATCCTGTGGAGACATGGGGAAACCCCCCAATGCTGAGGTTAAGAACTGAGGTTAAGATTTCTTTCCACTAGCCTAGCAGAATGAAGTTTGCAGTTAGAAATTAAAATTTAGTTACTAAAATGAAGAAAATGAACTCAAATATGCATTTTCCCTCCATAAGATTACTATCTGCTTTACAATCGTCAGTTGGATATTGTATTACCTTGCATGAGAAACTCCAATTGGGACCTATTCTTCAAAATGATAGGGAAGCCAATGATTATTTAGAAAATGGTCCTTAGGGCTAAGTATTCTTGACGACATGGATCCATGCATGGCACACAGCAAACTTTATGAATATTTCTTGCTTGTGTCTGCTTGTCTGAGCAACCAGATCAGAATTAAGAAAGAACTGAACTATTCCCTTCCTTTACATTACTGTGCTAGTTTGATTATGGAAAGACAGAAAACTAATAAAATAAGTAAAAATTAGAGTTTAGTCCTTTCTAATAGCTTTTTAACATAAGTTTCCTCAGATTACTCCAAAGATCTAGGCTGTAAGAAACCACTCACTTTTACTGAAGAACTGAGCCAGGAAGGCAGGCTGCTGCTATGTGGATTTGCAAGACCTATAAAGGCATTAACAGTTTTGAAGCTCCAGGACCACTGTGAATCTGGGATGCTATGTTTTGAAGTGAGAAGTTTACCCTTGTCATGACTAGGTGTGAACTGAAATTTGAAAATAGCATTTTAACAGTCCCAGGTCATTATTTTTTAACTTTATGGCTCATGTTGCTAAAAATGTCCCTAAGCCTCTCCCTTTTGGTAATTAGGAAAGAGAGGTGTTATACTGAAAAATAGCTGAATAATAATAATAGCCTCCCAATAGGAAGTTCAGGACTAACCCTCGGAAAGGCAGCCATGCTGTATTGTCTGCTGCCGCAGAGCTCTCTTTCTCTCCCCAGCTAAGGCACATTCAAACAACTTCTATGTCTACAACTTCTAGGTCTTTTCTTGTCTGAAAGTGACGTGATTACACATTTACAGTCCTTGCTTAAAAGAACTAACTCACCACCCACAAACGCTCAAACATCTCTAGCTTAGATACTCTCTCATAGCTTCACTAGATCACTTGAATTAAGTTATCCTCTCTCTGAAATATTTCCCTTTCCCTGAATTCCCACATGCTCACACACCTCTAGTTATGTTTTTGTAGTGACAACCTCTTCCCTTCTGATATTATAAGTGAAGAAAATAATAGTTCTTACCTCATAATATTTATATAAACTGTGGATTCAATTTGGAGCTACGTTTAGGGGTGCCAGAGCAATAGTATACAGTGGGGAGTGTGGATGCCTTGCATGCAGCTGCACTGAGTTCAATCCCCAGCACCATATATGCTTCCTGAAGCTCCACAAGGAGTGATTCCTAATCAGAGAGCCAGAAGTAGGTCCTATGCACCTCAAAGTGTGGCTACTCCAAAATAAATGGATAAACAAAACTAAAACATTTTATGTACCTCGTCAAATCTAAATATATTTATTACCACTGAAGATTCTGAATTTTTTCATTAAGCACACACAAAGAAATGACTTGCCATTGTTACACTAATGTCAAGTCCAATGACTCCAGAATCAGCTTTACTCTAGAACTAGTAGATTAATTTCATTTCTTTGCCAGGGTCTTCTGAAGTGCCTTTAATGGGGCGGCCTTTGTAGTTTTTTAATTGAATAGTCAATATGAAACCCATAGGCATTGCAGCTGAATCTCAGCTCCGCTCCATTGATCTGTGTGAGAAAGTGCTCTCTGCCAGCCTACAATGCTGACTCTGCAACTAGACAGAGATAAGTCAGGCTCTTCAACAGACGAATAATCAATATGGAAAGAGTTTAGGATGATTTTTCAGGTGTGACTTTGATGGCAGAAGTTGTCCCAAGGAAATCCAAAACATGTATAAATCACAACAGAACTAATCAACAGTAATCTCCTCCTTTACCTTTCTCTCTTAAAATAAGACTTAAAGCCAAATAGACTACCGAGTGTTAAGATAGGAATTGATTCTCATAGCAAGAATTTAAAATATGGTTGCTAGAATAAACGGAAAATCTATACTTGGGGTAGATATGACAATTCCAAGATAACTACAAAATCAGCCAGCTTTTTCTTAACAACAACAATAAAAAGACTGCAAGGCCCTTTAATGGGTTCCCTCACAGATTCCCAGTTCAGCACTTTTCAGTTTTCCAAGGGCTGTAACCAACAGGTAGCCCAATTCATTTATAACCATTGTTCAATGGTGTTGTTTCAATGTTGTCTAACTTTCAGTTCTCTCAGATCCTAGCATCAAGGAAGTTGACAGCTCTAGACTTGGAATAAATACAGCACTCTAGGCTTGTAATCATTTACTTAGTTTTGACTTTTCCTTATGCATTCACAAATTATAAAGTCTTTATTAATCATTTCAGCATTCCTTACCCCACCGATTTCCTTCTCTATTCTTCTCTTCCTCCTCACAAAATCTCATCCTTTGTTTCCTTTCCTTTCTTCCCAGTCCCAAACCTGTCATGACTTAATCACTTTTTATAGACAAGTGATCAGACTCTGTGTGAGCTTAATAGAAAAAAATGTTATTAAACATATGTCTGTGTAACATATTTTTCTTGAGTCTTATGAAACATTTGCCCAATTACTACTGCACTAAGCAGTACAGGAGTTAAAGCAGAAATATGAAGCATGACTTTACCTCAAGAAGCATATTATGGTAGATTTTTAATGCTCAATACCTCCCACTCCGCTATGTTCTAAGAAAACTGTTAATAAATTCAATCTGAGAAGAATATGGTGACAATAAGTAGATGCTAAGTAAATACCCCATTTTCTAGCTCTTTCCCACACAAAAACTCAAATACATTCATTAATAAGTTGGTCTTTGAATGAGAGAAAGGGCATAAAATCATATAACAATATCATCAAAGCACATACATATGCGAATTAATTAATGGCTTCCCACTAAATCATGAATCTGAAGTATTTTATGCTGATTCTTCATAAACGGTCAAAATTCAGGCATTGTGCCCTTAAAAAAACTTACATCTGTTTCTTTTAATTCATTAAGTGGAAAAATGCCACTGTACTGGTACTATGCACCTATTGTTTAACTTGGCTCTGTTTTTAAGAATCTGAATGTTCTTAGCTGGACAATGTGTTTATTCATGCAACTGTTCTGTTTTTAAAAGCATGTCTTTGAAACAAACTGTTGATATCTAGATGGAATAAAAACTCCCAGGACAAAAGAAAAATAGGTATTTATCTTTTTTCTTTTATCTTTTTTCTTAATGTTCAATTTCCTACTACACAAATACTAAACAATATTTTTTATAATATCCTTATAGACAATGAATGCAAGAGAACCGAAGGCTATGAGAGGATGCTGGGTCTTAGTGAAAGAACTTCAATTCCCTATTGCTTAAACATTGATAGACCTTCTCAAAATGCCTCTTCCCTTATGGCAGACCAAAAACTTGCTTCTGCACATTAAAATTGGCAACAGCTCTCTTATTCAAAAAATTTATATTTTTATTTTTAGTATGCTTTCTCATTGAAGGCATCATTTTGTAGTTCAGGCACCCTAAGAATTCAAATGACAGTATGGAAAGGCAAAGAGAAAAATTTTCTAAAGGAATATTTCAGCATAGATGTAGATAAGGATTGTTGAGTCTATCTAACAAGAATTCAATATCAGGTAATCAATTGTCTGCTTTGGGATAAGGGACCTTAGCTAAATGTTCTCTTAAATCCCTTCAAATTCTATTGAGTGACTCCACAATAATATGACTATTTTATAAGGTATTGGGGTGATCAGATTTGCTAAGAAGATAGCATAAAGGAAAATCTGAGTAATGTGTGAAGCTGCCTGTCAATCATAAAGGAATTTGATAGGTGAAACAGAAAGCGGTCTCTTGAGAAATGGTTGGCCACATTGTGCAACACCTCATCAAATGTCTTGCTGGTGAAACCCTCTTGCTTTGCTGAGAAGGGTTCATTTGCTGAGCTTTCACAGATGTAGAAATATGGACTCAGCAGGTTGAAAGCCAATTGGCAGTTTCAGTCATGTTACTTACAAGAAGAATTTGATAACCAATTCAGAAATGAATTGTGCTTCTTTCCTCTCTTGATTAGCACACATCACCCAACCCATTCTGACTGTTCCAAGTGTGTAGTCATGAATCTATTTTTTGTGGTATGGGCCTGAGTATTGAGGTCTTTCCAAAAGCAGAAATCTGCAATTTGGGTGGTAGAGGTGAAGGGGAGCATCTATTTTTCTAAAAATCACATGTCATTCCTTTCATTCAGCAATAAGAATCGGTATTCTAGCAAGAAGCAACTGGGAATATCATCTGTATTAATTTGCTTGCCTTAAAACATGGGATGATACTTATTAGCATTTATCTTCCATATACAATATATTATGAAGATGGTAAAACATAGGAGATACTTATTAGCATTTATTTTCCATATCCAACATATTATGGAGATGGATTTGAAATGTCTCTTCACGTAAATAACTACTCCTTAATTCAACTTTCAAGATCCCAACAGAGGCTGGATTGAAGAAATTGATCTTTGTAAAAGCTCTTTGCCATTTTCTGTTGAAATCTGAGTTTAAGTTACTAAGTTGGATCAAATCACAATTCTCATACCTTATGTGTGTGGTGACAGACAACCCCAGGAAATGGCCTTACACTTCCTACAGATCATGTGCTATGTGCATTCCACAGATTTCCTCAGTTCAAGCAACATTATGCACCTCTTACTCATACTTTTTGCTAATGATTTCACGAAAAGCTTGGCATTTGTCACCTGATATTTATATATTTTAGTTTTTCTCCCAAGCATTATTCTGCATATTTGTTCTTAATTGAAATTCATCTTGTTTATAGCCCAAAACCTGCGCAATGTTTCAAGGTTGCTCTGAATGCTAATGATAGCTCTGGAAATCTGAACAATTCCCTCTGCTCCGGAGGAAGAAGTGGAGATCACAAGGAGAAAGGGCATTTCCATAGATAATTGATGGATAGGTTAGAATCGTGTTCCCAAACAGAAGTCATAGCAGATGGCTCAAGGAAAGAAACAAGAATAAAGCGAGGACTTTGAAAGATATGAACGAAGTTCAGAGGCACTGTCAATGCTGAGATCCCCAGGAACAGACATTCTTGCTTTTCTTAAGATAAAAGAGAAAGAGGATAAAACAGTGATCAGAATTCAGTGAGAGCAGAGGGGAAAGGAGAGCACCCAACAGAGCTGTTATTAGGAAAGAACACAACTAATATCACAGATAGTGTGTCAAAGTGGGGATAACCAGGAGATACCTCTGTCACCGTCTGTTCATGTTCCATTCTTATGCTAGTGCCAAAGAGGGCAAGAAAGAAGGTGACATGGTTCATTCAGGTAGATTACCAGCACAGTGAGAATGAAAAATAATGGATGACATATCTGGAGGAGAATTACTGTCGCATGTTTAGAATTCAATCTCCTAACACTAATGTTTATCTCTATTTTAACCAGCCCTGGTCTTATCATTAAAGCCTTCCTTACTTAACAAATTTTTGCTGAAGGAGAAATAAAGGAAAGAGAAAAAGACAAAAACAGGGAAACTGTAGCTGTAAATACTGTGAGAGCTCATACGGAAAAAAATTTTAAAAATACTTTGTAGTGATATATTTACTGAATAATGTGGTGCTTACTTCATGCCAGGTCTATGACTTACTCTAACTCCTTTAGTCTGCAACCTCATTCTACAGAAAGAGACAAGTACTTTCGTAGACATGATGTCATGATGTCAAAGCATAGAGAATTGAGCAGAATAAACCTCAACCCCCTAGCTACAGAGTTCATGAATTAACCATGATTCCTCATCATCTCTACAAAGTTAAAGTTCATCAAGTATTTGGGGAAAAAGTATATTCATGTATGAAAACTTAATGATAAGAGTTAAGATGAAAGTGTACCAGTACATGATAACATAAGTACAAAGACAATGATGGAGAGTTCAGCGCAGACTGGAGAAATTAGTGAAAAGAGCAAGTAATGATTTTATAGTGTATAACCCATAAATCAATTCAGGCAACTGCAAGTTTCTGCAACAGCAGACCCAAAACGGCAGGGTTTTGACAAAGAAGTCTGATGAGGGTCAAATAGCATTTAACAGAAATATTATCAAAGAAATTTTATCAAAAGTCTTTGTTGAAGGATAAAGCAAATAAATTATATTATATTTGCATAGGCATTTTGACCTTGATGAGAGTAAACATCACATTTGGTTTTATGATGTTGCTGTGTGGTTTTATGTTGTTAACTGTCTGAACAAGAGACCTATCAGACCCTTTGCCCTTGAAAATTCACTTTTCAGAGGTGTATAGTTTTCTCAGGGATAAGCTTCCAAGTCTGGTACCCCACCTCACAGACCTCAGAAGGACATCTTGGCTAATCTCATGTTCTTGAACAATGAAATAATAACATGAGTTTTTTGCAAGTTAAGCAGTTCTTCTGTGCTTATTTTCTAGTTTCTCTATAAATGCCAGATTGATATGTTAATGAATAAAACAATAGACTTATAACTCTATGCCCAAGAAAACATTCAAACAACAGAATATAACCAAAGTAAGATAAACCTTGCACATTACATATTTGTTCCCACTATCACATTTTAATTTAATTCATATTAATATGCATGATTATATTTATTTTAACTGTCTGTAGAAATACATAACATTTAATCACTTGTATTACTTGTCATCTGGTTGATCTTTGATTTGCTCGAGCGGGCGCCAATAATGCCTCCATTCGTCTCTGTCATGTGTTAGTAGCTCAATGGTATCTGTTTGATCCAGGAATACGCAAAGCCTCAAACCATTCGTTCAGGGTTTTGATGAAGAATTCTGATGAGGGTCAAATAGCATTTAATAGAAATATTATCAAAGAAATTTTATCAAAGGTCTTTGTTGAAGGATAAAGCAAATAAATTATATTTGCATAAGCATTTTGACCTTGATGAGAGTAAACATCACATTTGGTTTTATGATGTTGCTGTGTGGTTTTCAATTAGGTTTCTGTTATGTTCTGAAAACAGACAAAAACAGCCTGTATCTAATTGAATACCTATAAATTTCCACAGATGGCCACAAAATACTGTATAGTGGTAGATAAAGATTTTGCCACCTGTTTTCCAATTCGTGACTTAAAATTCTTTTTCTACCACATTTTTTAATTAAAATTTTCCATTGACTATTTTTCCAGTGAGTATAATTATAAATTAATTTTCTCAGTTTCACTAAGCATAAAGACATCTCATTTGAAAAAGTTGGTGAGTTAAGCAGCCAAATGAAACAGAAATTATTCAGCTGTAGCTAAATAAAGGCAATAGTGTTAAGATTGTTGTCAAAAAGCAGAATCCTCGGACTAATTTGATCCCAGTGTATGTAATGCACTACAGAAGACAGAGGTTCTCAGGGTCCAGACAAGCACTCCACTTCCAGACTAACCATGAAATTCCTTATATGCTTATCTATGTTCACAAACACAGTCTTGTTCTCTTGCCTACTCCTGTGCCAATGTGCTGAAGGGCACATCAATTGTGTGCAGGCTAGAGTTTAAGGAAAATAGCACTGGGTTTGAAATAAGACTGACTTAAATAAAAACCCACCTCTGCTACTTATTATGATAAGATCATGGGCAAATTATTTAACAAAAATAGAAATAATATCTTTCTGTCTTAGATTGGGCAAACAAATATAAGAACTCTTTCATTGCCTCTTGAAAGTTAATCTAGAGAACACAGACCACCATAAATAGACATTTATACTGCAGAACGGGATTAAGAACTAAGACCAGGAAGGGCCAAGTGCTATGAGAGTAACTAACCATGTGAGAGTTTAAAATAGTTTCCAGACACCGCCACAGAGAAAGAGGGGGGGAGGGAGGGAGAGGAAGAGATAGAGGGAGGGAGGGAGGGAGGGAGAGAAGAGAGAGAGAGTCTTGAAAGAGGTATAAAGTGGATAAATTCTTGTGGACCTTGCGGTTAAACATTTTAGATGCCATATGTAATGACCTAGAGAACTGTGTTGAAGAAATTTCTAGGATAAGTGTCCTATGCTATACCCATTCAATAGCAATATCTGCAGGCCCTGTGTCCAGGAAAATGGTGTCTTTCTTGACTAATGGACCTTTACTTTCACAGCATGCCAAATAAACCCAACATAGGTTGTTAGTTTCTCTACCCCGATATGTAGACATAAGCCCTTAATGTGAGCCATCATACCCATTATAACATCAATGACCATCTGGCTCTAGCTATTCCCTTCCACATAATTTCTTGCTACAGTAGCAGATCCTACTAGGTTGGATCTCCACAGAGAGTGATACCTACTGAAGGGGGCCTAAACCATCACAAGTTCTCTTGGGGGGTGATGTTGTCCAGCAGGACATTAACTCATTCCCTTGCCTTTTCCCTTTCTCACCAGCGAAGGTTGAGTTGGATCCAGTACGTGAAAGTCAGTAAATTTTGCAATCTTACTGAGTATAAGGCTTTCTCCCTGGTTCTGAACTCAAGACTATGTATGAGGAAAAATTTTATCCCCGCTCTGCCATGTGCTTCTATGGAACACCAGGTTGAGTGCTCCAAGAAGATAAATCTAATTCCTTTCATATAACTCTTTACCTGTTGAACATAACTACCAAACCATCCTTGAGTAATCTCTTCAGAAACAAATTACAAACACTATAAACACACAAATTGGCATAAGTGCAGGCCAGTCCATTCAGCTGTGCAGAGATAGCACTATGCAATTTCTACAAGATGTTCTGTGCTGCATACATACCACTTCCACACTGGTCTTTTAGAATAAAACCTGTCTCCTATTCATTTCCAGCAGGGAAGACCTTGTGCTGTTTGGGCCCCAGATATTCCCACACTTTAACTTCTGCTAGAAATTAGTTCTGCATACTTGCCTCTATTACAGTTGTCACTGAATAATCTCCTGCTTCTGACTTAGATTCTTCTCAATCTTCTGTGTGACCTGGAACAGTGGACCCTGCTCTGTCTTTGTGTTTTCTGAATACTGGTTTACTTTATTTGCCACTTTGGGCCTCTCTCTCCAGCTTTTGTACTCTTTTTATTCATTCAGAGGAGTTTGTTATTTTTCAGCACCTCTCAAAGTCAATTCATATGCTGCCCCATCTTTTTCCACCCACCCCTAACTTTAATCCATAACTGCTGACCATGATCCTTTTGACAAATGAGCTCCATTTCAAGGGTCACACACATGCATAAGGAGGTAGTTTTCCCAATGGTTTCCAGTAGTAATGACTTTCTATTAGCGAGGGCCTATTTCAAACAGGGAAGAACCTCACCTGTAGGGAGTACACTACTTATGTGAGACTCAAAGCTTCCCACTAGTCATATTGATGGTTTCCATTTCCTACATCTCTAAGTGAGAAGTTCTCACACCTAATGACTGCCAGTGAATTTTTTGCACCCACTTGAACACCAATGAATGGGAAACAGCCACAGTGAACCCTGGCTTGAAACCAGTGGTCCACTTTCAAATGTCTTCAACTTCCTGTTTTCCTCCCTCTAGTTACAGCTCTACAGCTAGTGTCATAATGAGCACCTTCAAAGAACCTTTGTCCCAAGAATCACCACTCATAGTGACAATGCAATTCCTCTATGCAAGTCCTAGTTCCCTAGTATGCAGAAAGCAAAACCCAACTTAACTTTTCATTTAACCCTTTTTATTTGGGAAGTAATCCCCAGAATTTAGATAATGTGGTTTAGAAAGAACTTGGGCTTTGGAATTTCACATTATTTTAAAGTCTGACTTGATTGTGTGACTCTGGGAAAGACAAAAATTCTCTTTTCTCCCTCATATTTATATATTCCACATAAAAATGAGGAACAGGGCAACATCTTTTCTGCAGTGATGAATGTAAACTACTTTGAGCTAACACACACCCCTGCAGAGTTAAACCCTTCACAAGTTGGTTTCTTATCCATCCTTCATACACAGTAAATTGCTCAAGAACTACCTCTTTATTACAAAATGAAATGTAAAGAATGTTAATATTAATTCATGAATCCCAGCTTCTTGATTTTAAGGCTCAGTTGGTCAAAAATTAAGTTTGAAATGCCTGGGAGTGTAAGTTGCAAGTAATTGAGAAAAAAAAAAAAGACTGGCAAGTGAACTATTAGTGAAAAACTGTAGCATAGACAAAAATATAGTCAAGGTGAAGCAAGAAGAAAAGGGAAAAGTCTTCAGAAAAATGCTCCTGGTAAGAAACGGTTTGTGTTGCTTTCTCCATTTTGAAATCATCTCCTGAAATGTAGCTCCTACATTCCTCCCACTTTCCTCTTTTTGGTTAAATAAATATCTTTTTCGATGAACATTGTTTTTGAAAAACACTATTGGTTGTTATGGCAACCCAAATGCACATGATCAAAAGCACATATAGTTGGGCTGCTGACAGACCAGAGCCGTGCTTCATTCTGTCTTCCTCCAAATCACTCCTCTGGAGGATTTGCTGAGGTCAGATTATGTCTCCCAAGACTTCTAGTGGCCTAG